>NC_081569.1:16300437-16302542 GCF_022355385.1 Mustela nigripes
TCAGGGCACCTGAGTGACTCAGTCAGTTACCTGCCTGCCTTCGGCTCGGGTCATGATCTCAGGGTCCTGGGGGTCAAGCCCTGCATCAGGCTCCCTGCTCGCAGGGAGTGTGCTTCTCCGTCTCCCTCTCCCCCTCACTTCTGTGCATGCTCTCTCTCTTTTTCTTCTTCTGGTCCCTCTCAAATAAATAAAAATCTTTTAAAAATAATAATAAATAAATAAATAAAAGTATTGTAATTCCAGGGATGCCTGGGTGGCTCAGTTGGTTAAGTATCTGACTTCAGCTCAGGTTCTAATCTTAGGGTCCTGGGATGGAGCCCCGTGTCGGGCTCTCTGCTCAGCGGGGAACCTGCTTCTGCCTCTGCCTCTGCCTCCTCCTCCGCCTGTGACCTCCCCCCTCCTCCTGCTCACGGTCACGATCTCACTTGCTCTGTCTCATATAAATCAATTTTTTAAAAAGTATTGTAATTCCCTTGGAAGTTACTCAGAGAATCTTTTGTAGGCAGGAGGTATCCAAAGGCAGTCAATTCAAGAAAATTACCACTTTGTTGCTCAAAGGGAGCTCGCAGACTTGATCTGGAGTTGAAGAATTTTGGAAATCTTTTTTGGTCGTGGTGGGTCCCTCTGTTCATGTGACCGCATTCTGAGATGCCCAGGCCCCTCTTCTTCCCTCCATCCCCCCACTCCTGTCAGGAGGGGAAATAGTCCCCGCACCCAGCAGCATAGCCTCACACTCCCTTTCCTGTTCAGCAGCATGCAGGTGGTCTTTGCCAGGGGAAGGGTCAGCCTTCCCAAGCAGAGGAGGGGGGCATCCACAGCCAACCCTGCTCCCGGGGCAGAGGCACGGGTGGTGGGAGCCAGGCAGCCCTGAGCAGGTGGAAGTCACAGGGAGTCCATGCCAGACTCACGGCCAGGGCTGCATAATGAGGTCAGTGTGAACACAGCTGGAAGGCACGCTCCTTGGGACACACAGGCAAAGCGGAAACAGCCTGACCTTATGCTGTAGAATCCAAACCCATTGAGTCAATTGCCAGGAAACATGACATGACCTTTCAGAGGCAGTGAGCCTCTCTGCGAGAGCAGGCTGCCCTGCTCTTTTCCATTTCACTGCTGCCCCTGAGGCTGTAAGTCACTGGAAATAATAGCCCAGGCTCCAAATCTACGCTCCTTTAATGAAACACACACACGCAGCATCAAGGATTGACACTGGGGTACACACACACACACACACACACCTATGTATGTGAGCATACAAACATACATATATAAAACTTATTTTATATATATATTTATATGTATATTTATACACACACACACACACAGTGTGTTTTTAATTCTTAATTTGTTTAAATCCCTCCCAACTTAGCATGGTAAGTTCTTCATTAGTAAATTCATTCTAGCTTACATTTTGAATAGAAATCTTTGGGATCCAGTGCCTGTTTTCAAATGAGAAAACAAGCCCTATGGCCTCATTCTCAACAGCCGCCAGGCATCCCTGCCTTGAGACCATTAACAAAGCCACTTTCCAGCCCAACACTGACCCCACTCTGCAGAAGAAGGTCAACTAAATTTTCTATACTTCCTGTTTTCTCTCTTTTTTCTTCCTTCCATGCTTCTCAACGTTCTGTTAGAATCCAGACCCATAGCATTTTCTTCATGATTAGCAGTGGCACGTTTTCTCTCTTCAGAAAAACTGTTAACTTCTGTAACTGGAGTCTGAACCCCAAGCCAAGAATGCTCGCCTTGGAAGCTCCGGCCAGGGGTTCAAGGAATAAGCAGGGAAAAGATTTAAACAGTCTCTGAGCAGGAAGCTGCTTGCCTGAAGACTATTAGATCAGGGCCCAGTACATCACCACAAGCCCTTAGAAAGACATCGCAAAGGATCTACGGCTCTGAACTTTCCAACAGAAAAAAACTTTCTAGCCAGACAATGGAAAACACTAGCAATTCACTTAGAGTCTGAATATGATCCTTTTTTTTTTTTTTTTTTTTTTCAAAGAAACTCGGGGCAGGGGCGCCGGGGTGGCTCAGTGGTTAAGCCGCTGCCTTCGGCTCAGGTCATGATCTCAGGGTCCTGGGATCGAGTCCCGCATCGGGCTCTCTGC
>NC_081569.1:16302642-16346160 GCF_022355385.1 Mustela nigripes
TCTCTCTCTGCCTGCCTCCCTGCCTACTTGTGATTTCTCTCTGTCAAGTAAATAAATAAAATCTTTAAAAAAAAAAAAAAAAAAACTCGGGGCAAAGAAACTCCAATATGCAGTTCATACAAATGTTTTCTCTTTGTTCCTGGAGACAGAACAGCATCACAGCAAGGAGGCTAGCTAAACACAGGTTAATTGCATGAGCGTTGCATACATTGAGTTCCCCGAAGGATAACGTATGCCAAGATTGCTCTCCTCATATTCTGTGCTCTACTTAAAGCTTGGAATGACAAATGGGCAACTGGGAGGGCTCCCGGGAGCTGTGAAATATATTCCCGATAGATTACAAAATACTTTGAGCAATCATTAGAAAATGTAATCACTACTTTATCATATAAAACTGTTTCTCACTGTTGGAGGTTGATTTTTGTAGGTTTAATATAGCTCTAGGTCATGCTTTATGGATCGCTCTGCAGAAACACTTTGCTGGAAGTTTCCATCAAGGTTAGCTCAGCAACGAGGAGGTTAGGGGGCCTTGGCAGGGGTGTGGCCTTCCTTCCCACTGAGCCAGAAGAAGATCATAATTCTTGGTACTCCTGAGAGGGCTTCACTTTGGAGATGCTCCCAGCAAAGACATCCTACAGGTCCTGTTTTCTGTAGGGAAGCCCCACGAAATTTATAAAATCAGCAAGTAATGGAAAACTCACATGGAACCAAGTTGCCCTTGAAAATCCCTTAAGTAGCTCATTATATAGAACAAGAAGAATCAGGAGACCTAACACCTAGTGACAGCTTAGCATGTGCCAACTTTATTCTAAAATCAAGAGGGAGGTATGATTATGAGCTCCATTTTACAGATGTGGGAAACTGAAGCACAGAGCAATTAAGTTAACTGTTACGCTTGCCCAAGGTCACAGACCCACTAAGTTGTGGAACCAGAACTTGAACATGGGGAAGTCTGGCTCCAGACTAGGCTCCAGAGTCTGAATTCCATTGCCTCTCACTCAGCACACATGGTTTGGTGCCTTCTGCCCAGTATGTTATTGTACATGTATAAAAATCCAGTGTCAGGTATTGTGAAGAATGAGGATGAATCTTGTGTATCTGCCAGCGATGAGTCTCTCTCTTCCCCAATGCCACTGAAATTATCATTTTATCATTGTCCTCTTGTAAGGAGCGCAGAGAGGTAAATCTGAGTAAGTTATGTGTTGAGGGGCACCTGGGTGGCTCAGTGGGTTAAAGCCTCTGCCCTCAGCTCAGGTCATGATCTCAGGGTCATGGGATCGAGCCCCACATCGGGCTCTCTGCTCAGCAGGGAGCCTGCTTCCTCTTCTCTCTGCCTGCCTCTCTGCCTACTTGTGATCTCTGTCTGTCAATTAAATAAAAATCTTTAAAAAAAAAAAAAAAGTTACGTGTTGACCTGATGTGATTTTGCTGTACTCGAAGTGATTTTATTCTGTCAGGGCCAAACTGAAACTGGAGATCGTGGGGGAGAAAGCTGCATCCTCCCCAGCCTGAGTCGGTGCGGTCCAGGGCGCCCAGCAGCACCTGGTGGTCCAGGAATGTGCGATGCCTGGGGCTCTGCTGCCTCCTCTGAGTAACACCAGGACCCAGTGTGACTCATGTCAACATCCTTCCTGCTCTAAGTGCTGCCTCCACTTCACTTAACCACAGCACTGTGCTTCATGAGCAATTCTGTTTCGAAGCTACCACAGTTAACAAGCCTACCCCCATTTAACCAAAAAGAAGACCCAGGGAGCTGGACAGCTTACACGATATTATGGGATTATTGCTCTTATCCTAAGGCATGAGTAAAACCAAAAACTGGGATTAAACACGTTAAAAAAAAAAAAGTAGTCTTGCCCAGGACAACCAAAGAAATATTTAGAAACTCCTTCTTCTTTCATAGACTCACATAACTAACTAAATCATCAAAAAACAAACAAACACATGAAAAACTGTTGGTTAATCAGGAAGATATGTTGTCACTTGGAACATTTCCAGGAGAAAATGGAGTGGAATATCCCCTGAACAAGTCACCACAGCACTCTGTCATACCCTTCAGTCTTAATGGCACAGAGCCCTGGTTCTGTTGTCTCCCAGGGCAAACTCACCATAGTCAAATCAAGACAGATTGATGTATAAACCCAATGCCTTTGGCTTAAAGGTCTTGGTATGACTGAATTATTTTCTCAGGAACAGTCAAGAGAGATTCCAGAGTACAAAACCAAATTATAATCAGAAAGGGATTTGAAGAACAAGAAATCAGAACCAAGACATGTACCAGATCTGAAGAGTGTAGCAGATATGTTTGATGCATTCTTCCCCATCATGGGAAGGACCTTGGCAAAGGGCATCACCTTAAACTCCTGCTGCCCAGTCCACAGCCTCACCACAACCTCACCCTCACAGCAACAGTCAGTTCCAACCCCAGCTTCTTTGACTGTCCCCAGAAGCAGGAACACAGAACCCCTCCTTGGAGGTCAGAGTCCCAGCTCCCTGGCACCCCTCCTACACCCTCCTGAAGTCCCATCAGCAGCCAGATATGCCCCCTCCTCCACCCTCCAAGTCCCAGATCTGCAGAGCCCCACCCCTAAGCTCCTGGTTCCCAAAACCATACATTCTAGTAGTAGCTTCTGGCAGTTGCTATCATGGTGTTGCTTGTGTTTGTTCTTTCAATCCTCCCATATTAAATCATCCCTATTGTTACAGCTATTGTGTTTTCTTGACTGGACTCTAATCATTACACAACTATCTTTATCTCATTTGTATATTCTAGTAGCTACCTTCTTGGTTCTCCAGTGTTGCTCCCAACCGTAGGTGACAAAGCTTGCTTGGTGTTGGTGGAGGGACTGAAAAAGGGGAAGGATGACAAAATATTTCCTATTTCTCCCTGAGATGTGTCGCATGAATAGACATCACCCAGAGTCCTCTACACAGTGTCTATCAGAATCACCTTGGGAGTTCTGTAAACTCACAGGTCTTTCATCCAAGTCACTCACTCAGAATCTTCAGGGGTCAGGCTGGGTAGCTACAGATTCTAAAAGCTCCACAAGTGATTAAGCTTAGTAGCCTAGATTAAAAACCACCAGTGGACTGAGATAAGTCACAGCTGTTGCCCACAGGCTACTCCACACAACATGCTGATGGACCCCTTTTCTGGTCTCCAGCAGCTCACAGTTAAAGACAAGTTAGACTCAAATGGACTTCCGGTTTCAGTTCTGACATGTAAGGGGATTGGAAGCTATCACTCCCCTTTTTAGAAGAAAAGGCTGCACGAACTGAAAATCTGTGGTGTTTCTTAGACCCATCAGGGCACTGAGCTCTAGAGAGACAGGTAAATCCAGAGCCACCATGGGGATCTGCTCACCTGGAGTGGAAGGCTGCGGAGCAATTAGCTGGTCTGAAGACTTAAATGGCAAGCCAGAGACATTTCTGGAGGCTGAGTGTAGTAGTGTGAGACTAAGAAATTTTGGGGGCTACCGTCTGGAGGACCCCCATACATATGCATGTTTTGCCACCAGGTTGTTATGGTATGGATCTGAGAAAGATCCCTTCACGGGTCTAACAGTGGCAAGGGCAGAGTAATCATGGTGAAATACCTCTGAGAATTCTCCATGATGAAGGCTTACTCTCCAAGGGAAAAGGCTTTCACACAGCCTCACCCCAATGCAAGGAGGACACTCCTCTGCCTCCCCTTCTGGACTTTCCATCTCACCTGATGGAGTGGGGATAAGCTACTCCACTGGGGAAACATCTGTGAAGGCCACAACCCAGAGACACAGGCCCACAAAAAGACTGAGTTGTAACTGTAAGAGTATGGGTCATGTCCCTCCCCTACAAGTGATAGCCCACTAACTGGTCTCCCTAAAACATCCGGGGATCACAGCCCAACAAGCTGCAAGAAGCAGATTCTGAGGACCAGTACCTCTGGCAGCCCAGAGCCACAGAGAACATGAAAACAAGGACACTAGAGTAATATAAAGTTCCTGGTTATTTAAAACTAAAAATAATAGAAATAATATCACATACACCACTTAAAAATAAATAAAGCCTCTGGCAACTATGGCTATAGTAAACTTTAAATATAGTCCAACTCCTACCCAGACTGACATCAAACCTCACACAAAGACTTCTTCAACTCAGTTCCTGTTACCCCATACAACATACCAAGCTTTCAACAATTATCAGATATGCCAAGAAAGAAAAAAAATATAAGAAAAATGCACACTGAAGAAACAAAGCAAGCATCAGGATCAGATTCAGATCTGTCAGAGATTTTGGACTTATCAGACCAGGAATTTAAAAACTAACTATGCTTAATATGTTAAGGGATCTATTTTTTTTTAAAAGATTTTATTTATTTACTTGAGAGAGAAACAGTGAAAGAGAGCATGAGCAAGGAGAAGGTCAAAGGGAGAAGCAGACTCCCCATGGAGCTGGGAGCCCGATGCGGGACTCGATCCCGGAACTCCGGGATCATGACCCAATCCAAAGGCAGTCGTCCAACCAACTGAGCTACCCAGGTGTCGCATGTTAAGGGCTCTAAAGGGAAATGTAGACAACATGTAGGAATATAAGCAGAGACATGAAAACTCCAGCATTCAAAAGAAAATCCTTAAAATCAAAAATACTGTAACAAAAATGGTGAATGCTTTTGATGGGCCAATCACTAGACTGGACGCCATCTAGGAAAGAACCCATGAACTTGAAGAGACATCAACAGAAACTTCTCAAACTGAAATGCAAAGAGAAAAAAGAATGGAAAAAAAAAAGAAAAAAGAACAGAACATCAAAGAAGTGTAGGACAAGGTATAACATGTGAATAATTAGAATACCAAAAGGAGACAGAAGAGAAGACAGAGCAGAAGAAATACCTGAAGTAATAATGGCTGAGAACTTTGCAAAATTCATGTCAGATGGCAAGCCACAGATGAAGAAGCTCAGAGAACACCAAGAAGGATAAATACCAAAATCACTACAGCAAAGCATATCATTCAAAATGCAGAAAACCTGGGCGCCTGGGTGGCTCGGTGGGTTAAACGTCTGCCTTCGGCTCAGGTGATGATCTCAGGGTCCTGGGATCGAGCCCCACATTGGGCTCTCTGCTTGGCAGGGAGCCTGCTTCCCACCCCAGCCCCCTTCTCTCTCTGCCTACTTCTCTGCTCACTTGTGATCTCTGTCAGATAAATAAATAAATAAAATCTTAAAAAAAAAAAAAAAAGAAACGCAGAAAACCAAAGACAAAGAGAGGATCTTGAAAGACTCACAGCCAACCTCTGACATGTGGACACAAACATTTTCAGAAATCAAAACAGCAGCATGAAAACCAGAAAGATTCAAAGTCCACTACAGCAAATTAAATACAACATAGCTCTTAATTAAAATTAATGTTCTGCATACCGAGTTTTAATACCTAGCGGGTTGACAAATTTACTCATAATACACTCAGAGGCACACTTAAAATGCACCTAACATATTTTCTTCCTGGGTATCAAAAAAATTTACATGAGCAAATTGGCTATTCTCCTGTCTCTTCAGGCTTGAATACTCTTCCTGTGGTTTAAACAACCCTCCTACATAAAGTTCAACTCTCAGGTCAAGTGTCTTTCTCACTGACTCCATCTTATCAGTCAGATGCTTATCCTCTCCCTCAAGTGAGTCTGCAGACACAAGAGGAGCTCCCTACACTTTCAAGGGCAATGAACAGGGAAAGATCCTTGAATCTACAGTGTCTCAGAATCCTCCTTGGTCTCTGCTACCAAGCTGAAGGACAGCTGATCACGAAAGTATCAATGGTCTCTTGTGGCTCTTTGTCCTTACCTTGAACCTCCTCTCTAGAGCCATGGCTAGGGCCAATTAATACCAACCTCAAAGGCTCAGCCCCTGACCCCAACACAACTCCACATCCCATCACGAGGGCCCAGAGACCTCTGCGTCCCAGGCTCTGCCACATTCAGGTCAACCTCGTGCTCAATGATCTAGCCCCCTCCTGCCAATACTTCTGTACTTTGACATAGGTCATGTTGGAAGTGACAGAGGACAGAGGCAAACGTGCCATTAGGTTCATCTCATATGACACTCTTCCCCATATTTATCTAGATGCTTCCAAAGCAATACTCACCCACCTCCAAGGTGCAAGCCTTCATTCTATGATTCTGTCCCTTCTTTATCCCACATTCCTTAAGCCAGATGAGGCAGGCTTGGACCTATCCACTTCCAGGTGACATCCTTCTTCTTTCCAGAGCAATGAGCCTCATGAGTTAGCCTTCACAAATGAAAAAGGACCTTCCCCACACTTTAGAAAGCTATATGATCTGACACCTCCAAGATTTTATCTGGTCGCATTCAAGAAGTTGGTTGCATTCAAGAATTTTCCTTTGATAATGCCAAGAACTTCAAACCAAAATCTTGTTTAAGGGTCAAAGCTGAGTAATGACTCATTCTAGCAAGTACCCATGCATCCCTAGAACAACTAATCCACTGCTCAATGGGTGTGATGCAGTGAGAATGAGAAATAACAGAAAGCAGAATAAGAAAAGTCTGCCCCATACCACTATGGTATACTTGGGAAGTGCCTGCAGCTTGGATCTTTAGAAGTCTAGCACGATTACAGACCATATGAGGTAAGGCCAGGAAATTAACATCTCACTGAGCCCTTGCCATATTCCAGGTACCAAACACAGCACTTCGTATCTTAACATTTAATTCACCAACAATCATGAAAGGCAGCTATTCTTATCATGGGGCTGAGATTCGAACCCAGGTCTGCCTGGCTCTGCCCCACTTCAGGACATTGCATTTCCCCTCCTAACACCCCCTCCTCCCTTCCAGTTCACAGTAATCAAACAAGTAGTCAATGAAACCAGACTGATCATATTTGAATTTGTGACCATTCTCAACAAACCTGCTGAAAAACTGATTCAAATACAACACTCCTCGGGCAAAGTTTTCAGACCAGAACAGGGAACTGGCTACCTCTATGCCTTGTATGTCGGCCTCAGCTGCTGTGACACTGTGCCTGGGACATCAAGGTGGGGGGCAGTCTTCCATTGGTGGGACCTGGAGCCCCCCAGTTAACACTCTGGAGGGAGTAGAACTCACCTAGTTACTTTTGTGACATATTTTGCTCACGTGCATTAAACAGAGCGCAATTTACAGAGGCCTGTAATTAACACCTTCATTCTCACTGAACAAACTCTATAAATGCAGAACAGGGAGTTCCCTTGACACACAAAGTACATCCAGGGGAAACCAGAAACCTCACCACATTGAATGAGGAAAATGAATTGGCTTTTTCAACAGTCTGAAATGGGAATGCCCTTCCATATAGCAAACATAGTTTTTTATTGATCATAACAAGGTTCCCAGTCCACCCAAAGACTTCTTTGGGATATAAAAGAGATATGTTGGAGCATCTGTAGCATCAGGTATATTATAGGGGAAAGGGAAAGGAAGATACACCAATACAAACCCAGGAAAATGGAATGGCCACCTTGTGGTTTTTCTTGTTATGAGATGTTACATTTCATTTGTCTCTTCCTCTTCACCTGACCTTCATGGGAGCATTGGAGGATGCAAACTTTGCAGGCTGAGGTTACAAGTGCTCAGGGTGGAGGGTTCTGACAGACCCCAGACCGTGGCAATCCTCAGACTGGAGCAGACAATGAGACAAACGTCTGGAACAAGAGCAATGAACAGCTCAGGACACAAAGGAGACAAAGTGGTACCTGAGCGTAGCAGCAAGGGCCAAAATACCTGCTGAGGCAGCCCTGGGAGGTCAGGACCCAGAAGAGGAGCTTGGAAGAAGAAAGGTGGGTATCCAAAGAAATCAGCCTTCAAACGTCACCCCAAGGAAGGCTTGCATCCTGCAGGCACAAGCAGAAACAAGAATGTACTGGGAATAAGGACAGAAGCATTGGCTCTCACCGTTGACCAGGAGACAGAGTTCGGAAAAGACCACCATCTCCACCAGAGTTTCTCCCACTGTCCAGGGAAGGAGGGTCTACAAAGACAGTCTATGCTCCATAACATGATGGAAGGCAGGACAAAAGAGCCAGGGAACTGCGCTCGGGTGTCCTCCACAGCACAATGTCTGGGAAAATGGATCTACCATGTCCTTTCTGGAGCCTTCTATTCAGCTCCCTTCGGTGGAAGAGATGGAGAACAGAGAACGACTCAGATAGGGAGAACAGCAGCAGCTCTGCGTCAGCTCCCTGGGGCTGCTGTAAGAAAATTCCACAAGCTTTGTGGCTTAAACAACACACTCATAGTCTCTTATGTTTCTGGAAGTTAGAAGTCCAAGAGGAGTCTTAAGGGAGCTAAAATCGTGTCAGCCAGGTTGTATTCCTTTCTGGAGGTTCTAGGGGAGAATCTGTTGCCTTGACTTTTCCAACTTCTCCCAGAAGCTGCCAGCATTCCTCCATCTTTAGAGCTGGCCTCCTGCCTCCTTCTTACAAAGACCCCTGTGATGATATCAGACCCAGCCCAAGTAACCCAAGGTAATTTCCCCATCTCAAGATCCTTAACTTAAACGCACCTGTAAAAATCCCTCTTACCACACAGGTGAATATGTTCACAGGTTCCAGGGACTAGGAGGTGAGCATCTTTGGGAGCCATTATTTATCCTACTATAAGCTCTTACCTTTTTTAATGTATTATTTTGTCAATTGATATATAGGCAAGCACAGATATGTTTACCGAATAGTTCTGTCACAGGTCAGTTTTCCTATAAGAAGCAGCCTCTTGAGACAGAGATTTGAGTCCTGGTAGTTGATGGTGGAAGGATCTCAGACCGACATGGGAGGGGAGGCCTAGGTCAAGGCAAAGCTGATGCTCCCTTCATCTGTGGAGAAACATCAGCAGAGGATGCAGCCAAAACCCCCAGGTAAACAAAAATGGCCTCCAGGGAGTCGATACACCTGTCAGAAAGTAGAGAGACCAAAGACTCCCTTTGATAAACTCATAAATGTTAAGACCAGAGGTCCTACATCCTAACTTCATCATTTTACAGCAGGAGAAACCAATGTCCCGAGAGATTGTTGCCCAAGGTCACACCAGTGGCTCCTAGAGCAGAATTTTAGTCCAAAAGCTTGAGTTCCCACACAGAGCCTGGTGTCTTGTTCCTAGTTTACTGATTCTTATTTAACACACAGTACTAACAGCACTCTCCATTTTTCCCTCTCAAAGTTCACATGATGACTGTGCGGTGAGAGAGAGGGAAACATCAGGCAGAAATAGCAGCAAAAAGTGGGAAAAATGAATAGCCTAGGAATGCAGAAGGAGAAAGAGCCAATGAAGGAGAAGTTCTGGAAAGTAGCCTGGGGACATCTGGGGTGAGAATACCTTTGATCTTTCCTGAAGACACTGCAGTGCTCCCCAACTTAGGTTCATAACCACTTTGAGTCATGAAGAAAAGAAAATTATGTGCACTTTATGAAATGATGAGAAATGCATCATCCCTATGAAAATATGTTCCATCCAATACACTTTGGATAAGGTTTGGAGCAAAAAATCTCCCTACTCTGATCACCCCAAGATGGACAAGAAGAGGTTTAAATAAAGCATCTTTACTGAAAATGGTGGAACTTAAAAAAATCTATTGCTGCGGCATAAACATTTCATCACCCAAATACAGCATCACTAAATAAAAACAGTTCTGGGAACACAGCCCAGATTATGTGGGCCTCTAATCACATTTTGCATTATTTCCCAAAGTGATAAAGAATAAACTCATCAAAATTTTTTCAAGTGAGAAAAACAGACAAAATGAGTGTAATCCCAGGCAAGCTTCAGTCACTTCCTGTATTATCTATGGAGGCACAGATTTATTATGCATATTATGCTGTTATCTGAACTTTTGGAATTTAGAAAGAAAAGAATGGGAAGCTTGGAAATAATGGAGGAGACAGAAAAACAGACGCAGAAATAGCCATAAATCCGGAAGCATGTGGATAAACAGAATGCTGATGCATTGAACTAAAAAACCACAATAACGTGGTGTTAAAACAAATACATCCACCTCTGTAATAGAAAGAGGTCTCAAGGTTCCATTCATGTGAAAGGATCAGCAGATTTCTGCTCCATAATAATAACTGTTACTATTATTTATTAAGCACCTATCATACAATGGATGCCTGAGGCACCTTTTGTAAATGAAAGAGAAGAGAATTTTTTTTTAAATCAGTGCTGAAGGCCTTATGAAATAAGAAGATTCTATATCCAATTTAGGAAAGATAGTAATCGGAGCAATGTGCTTTTCCCTTGTGCTCCGTTTAATGCTTCCAATCAACACTGAAGAAAGCCTCTTGTCCTTCTTGGCCTTGGGAAAAAGAATCAATCATGAGTGCCTACAGGAACAAGGGACTAGAGGGCTGTTATCAAGGACCCACTGGAGCTTCAAATATCACAAAAGCTCTACCTTTATTAATAACAAGTACCTACTCGTGATATGAGATATTAGAAATGAATCACATATTACACATGGAACTGAAGACAAAGACTGCACAAAAATTACTTGCTTCATTGGGACAATGTGTTAATATTTTAGGTAGGCCTAAATAAATAGAACAATTCATTGATTTGGTCCCAGTTCTGCTGAATAACCAATAAAACTAACAAATAAATCAACTATAACTTGCTTGATCTAGATGCAATGATCTATCGGCATCTAGGAAAGATGGATGGATGGATGGATGGGTGAATGGACGGATGGATAGATGGATGGATGGATGGACGGATGGATAGATAGATGGATTTAAGAATGGAGAACAAGAGAGAGTGAGGACAGAAGAATTTCTTGCTGCTAAAATCTGCTCCAAAATATTTTGTAAGCCCAGGCTCCAGATTTCAGCCATCTTCAGCAAGACCTACATCACCCCCAAATGAACCTCAGTTTTGGGAGGTACCATCTTTCTCCCAGGACCAAAAGTCACTGAGGCTGTTTTGTGATTGTCTATCTCGATTAAACCCTCCTTAGAGAAAATGGCTGTTCAATTCTATAGGGGCCAAGCACATCGACTTTGCCAATCATTTGTAAGTGAAGAACAACACAGAGGGGAAACAGTATGATACCCTAGAACTTGATTAAATTAGCATGTGCTGAATGAGTTCAAGCATCCTTTTAAAGTAGCTCAATCTAAGGGCTAAACTATAAATTGGCAAATGATGGCTGTTTGATAAGTCCCAGAGTCCCACATAAAAGATCACTACGTACCTACTGCCAGAGCCCAGGGGTGGCAATGTGCTGAAGCTGTGACATAAAATAACAGGAATATTCACTGAGCATTTCCTCTCCACACAAACAACTTGTAATCTCACAAAGCCCTGTAGTATTATTATTATTATTCCCATTTTTCAGATGAGGAAACTGAGGCCAGCAACGTTAATTAACTTGTTCAAGAACACACAGGCCAGTAAGAGATGGAGTCAGGATCCAAAGCTGTCACCTGGGTCCCCACCCCAACTCATGCACAAGAAAGCTGTGCACCAGAAGACACATAAGCAATCCACAGACAGACAAGGGGGCAACCAAGAGGGGCTTGGCAACATTCATGGGGCACTGGCTGGGGGCAGATCTCCTGGGCAAGGAAACACCCCTGGTTCCCCCAATTATTGCTGAAACCTTCAGTCATCAGTCACTTCCAGCCTCCTGGTTCTCCCTACCCAAATCCACCCAAATCCCAACACACCTTCTCATCAAGTCACTCCCTTGTTCTGGAACCAAGAATGGGCCTAAAATGTACCAAACTCACAGTCCTCATCCTGATGCTTAAGAACCTGCAAGCTGTGCTCCCTCCCAGCACCTGCTGCCTCGCCCCACTTGTTCTCCCCCCTTCTACCTGCATGTCCACCTCCATCCCCTTGGCACAGCTGATACTCTGGGCCCCTCAGCCCTCCCAGCCTGCCTCAACTCCAGCTCCCTCCTGGTGCGTTGCCCCTTTCTGATCTCTCCTGACGCTGACTTTGGTTTCTGGACACGTAGTTTCTCTTGTTACATTCCAACTGCTTCCTTTGTGTGTTTTCTCCTCCCAACATATCCCAGGCTCCCTGAGGACAGACACTTACTCACCACTTCCCTGGCAGAATTTTCGGTATGCAATAACTCCCTACAAATACCATTTGGTTGAGTCTCTTCACTTACTTTGTTCAGTTTGACAATATTTACAGAGTGGAAAGCATCATGGGAAGAGTTGGAGATTTGGAAAATATTCCTCCTGCCTTGAGAGAGGTCACTTCAAGGACAGACAGATTGCTGCTCCATCTCTGTTGATTCAGTCGTGAATGCCTTCTGACTGGAAAACTTCTAAATCAGGTGGATTAAAGTTACAGGGGCTGTTCTGGCTCTTAGCACCGAGTAACAAGCTACCATAGAACTTAGTAGCTTAAAACCACAATTACTTATTTTGCTCACAGATCTGCAATTCAGGAAGAACTCAGCTGAGCTGTTTTGTCTCTGCTCCAGAAGGCAATTTGGACTATGCTTGAAGGGTGGACCTTCAAGATGGCTCACCCTCAGGGCTGGTATGTTAATACCGGCAATCACCTGGGGGCCCAGCTAAGGCTGCAGGCCAGAGGTCCCCCATTTCCTCCGCACGTGGCCTATTCATGGATATCCAGGCTTGGACTTCCTCACAGCATGGAGACTGCATTGTGAGGTGTGTCACCATCTATGTCCCGGCCTCCAAAGTCACATGGCATCACTCCCACCATAGCTACGAGCCCACTTACCTTCAAAGGGAAGGAACATACGCTCCACCTCCCACTGGTAAGAGTGTCAGAGTCAGGTTGCAGCCATCTGGGTAGAATACAGTCTGCCATGGTGAGGCCCAGTAATCAACAGTGACAACTAAGAAACAATTCTTGTCTTCAAGGTGCTCACAGATTTAGAGAGATAGTTCTAAATAAAGCCAGAGTGAAGGTATATCTAACTTTTTGACCTATTAATATGCCTCGGGTATTGTGCAAAAGCCTTTTTCCTACATTTTCTCATTGACCTTTCAACAACCATATCAAGTAAGAATTCTTAGAAGATTTGCTTTATAGACTAGAAAACTGAACCACGAGAGGAAAAGCATAAAGTTTCAGAGCCAGCCATTGAAAGAGATAGAGAGAGCATACTGGGGATCTGGCAGAGCTCTGCAGGGAAGGCACACTACTGTTGTGCTTTGGAGAGCACCTGAGAGCTGGCCAAGAGGCAGGGAAGGTTCCAGAAGGGGGTGGAAACAGACTCTGCAGAGGATGGAAGTGAGAGGGAGAGGTCAGGCACACCCCTGGCAACACAGGGGGTTCCCAACAGCTGGAATATCAGGTACAGTGACTGAGAGGACAGGAGGAAATGCCAGACAGCCGTGAGCATGGTCAGCTCACTGAGCACAGTCACATGTGATGCAACAGAACACGTGACACTGAACACACACTGAAGAGGACGAGCAGTGTTCTCTCTCATGTTATGAGAGAGGAAAAGCTGGGTTTTCACAGGATTACGCTGAGGAAGCTTCTCAGAAGGTGACAGGGGACTCAGAAGGAACAATAAGCTGCTCATTTGAGAGAAAATATCATCAAGGATCCCTTTCCAGGAAGATTGTTTTACTGCCCAGGGGACCACACAAGACTCATGGAAGGGCCTCCTGGCCTGAGAGCCCATGCCAGGGAGCTTTGGCCCCAGCTCTCCTCATCTCATGACCAGATTAAACTTGTGTGTCCCCCAAGGCGGAGCTCTTGTCTGAAAACAGTCTCAGGACTCCCAACGTTGTCCTAGTTTTGTCTCCTGAACTAAATCAAGACAGAGGAGAGTCCCAAAAGGTAGGGATAATAAAAGTCTTGACATCGACAGATAACAGGAGGCAACATTATCCACAGGGAGCTAATTTATTGTGATGAGTGAGAAGGCAATTGTCAAGCAGGCTTCTGGCATCTTCGGGCTGGCTCAGCTCAGTCTTGGAAAAGAGCAGCCATGAACCCTGTGCTCCTCCCCCCACCCTCACCACAACACCCAGCTCACTTCTTTCCTCTCTGGTCTGCACCAGTGTCTATCAAAGGCCATGCATGGGTGCAAAGAAAGATCAATTCACCTCTTCGACCTCAGCTGCAGCAACATCTTCCTAGGAACATCACCAAAGGCAAGGGAAGCAAGGGCAAAAATGAACGATTGGGATTTTATCAAGATCAAAAGCTTTTGCACAGCAAAGGAAACAGTTAACAAAATCAAAAGACAACTGACAGAATGGGAGAAGATATTTGCAAACGACATATCAGATAAAGGACTAGTGTCCAAAATCTATAAAGAACTTAGCAAACTCAACACCCAAAGAACAAATAATCCAATCAAGAAATGGGCAGAAAACATGAACAGACATTTCTGCAAAGAAGACATCCAGATGGCCAACAGACACATGAAAAAGTGCTCCATATCACTCGGCACCAGGGAAATACAAATCAAAACCACAATGAGATATCACCTCACACCAGTCAGAATGGCTAAAATTAACAAGTCAGGAAATGAGAGATGCTGGTGAGGATGCGGAGAAAGGGGAACCCTCCTACACTGTTGGTGAGAATGCAAGCTGGCACAACCATTCTGGAAAACAGCATGGAGGTTTCTCAAAATGTTGAAAATAGAAATGCCCTATGACCCAGCAATTGCACTACTGGGTATTTACCCTAAAGATACAAACGTAGTGATCCGAAGGGGCACGTGCACACGAATGTTTATAGCAGCAATGTCCACAATAGCCAAACTATGGAAAGAACCTAGATGTCCATGAACAGATAAATGGATAAAGAAGATGTGGTATATATACACAATAGAATAGGATGCAGCCATCAAAAGAAATGAAATCTTGCCATTTGTGACAACGTGGATGGAACTAGAGCGTATCATGCTTAGCGAAATAAGTCAAGCGGAGAAAGACAACTATCGTATGATCTCCCTGATATGAGGAAGTGGTGATGCAACATGGGGGGTTAAGTGGGTAGGAGAAGAATAAATGAAACAAGATGGGATTGGGAGGGAGACAAACCATAAGTGACTCTTAATCTCACAAAACAAAGTGGGGGTGGCGGGGGGGAGGGGGGCTGGAAGAGGGGGGGTGGGGTTATGGACATTGGGGAGGGTATGTGCTATGGTGAGTGCTGTGAAGTGTGTAAACCTGGCGATTCACAGACCTGTACCCCCGGAGGATAAAAATATATTATATGTTTATAAATAAGTAAATAAATAAATAAATAAAAGATCAATTCAGACAATGTTTAAATCCTTCATTCCTAATTAAGAACTCCCCTGGCATTTTAAGGTTACCCTTGAAGGGAGTCTGGAGACTCTCCTGGCTCCTAGACACAGTGATGCAGCTTCCAGGCGTCCTTCTCAGGTAAAAAAAAAAAAAAAAAAAAAAGACAGTTAAATCTCTACGGCTGGACTTTGCTTATATTTGCACAATGGAATTTTCTCTTTGTCCTCATCATTTCACAGAGCTCATTATATGGTCTGGTCTTCCACACTTAACTGAGGAGAAATGTGGGTGTGGGCTGGAAAATGCTTGACTTGGGAGTCCCAGTTGTGCTCAGAAGTAGCTCTGATATGGCCAGCTTTTTGACTTTGTGGACCCCCCAGCCATCTAGCATTGACCCCTACCTGGAGCATTAGTGCAGGGTGCACACAATGTCCTGTATTGGCTTGCTCTTGCTACGTAACAAATAGAGCATAATTTATTACATCACAGCTTCTATAGGTCAAGAAATCACATGGCTCAGTAGAGCCCTCCACACTGGGGCTGCAATCAAGGCTCAGGATGGTGTCCCATCTGAAACTCAGGACCCCCTTCCAAGCTCACATGGTTGTTGGCAGAAGTCAATTCCTTGCAGTCGGAGGACTGAGCCCTCAGCTCCTAGAAGCTACCCACAAGTCCCTGCCATAGGAGGTTCTCCATGGTCAGACCACAGCAGGGCCACTTGCGTCTTCCAGGCCAAGAGGAGAGCTGCTCACTCCAGTCAGCTAACACAGTGTTATACAGCGTAACGCAGTCGCAGTAGAGACATCCCATTACCTTTGCCATATTCGATTGATTAGAGGCAAAACGTATGTCCTGCCCGCACTCACAGGGAGAAGATCACACAGAAGCACAGACACCCGAGGCCAGAGTTCTTGGGATTCACGCTAGGGTCTGTCTGCCACAATGCCTAACATGATACCCAGTCTACCGAGTGTCCAAAAGCAGGTTTTACTTTTATGTGTGTGATGCTTGATTTGAATGAGTCACCTTGGCCAGGCTACAGAGTCCAGCTGTTTGGTCAAACACCAAGCATAGATGTTGCTTGGAAGCTTCGCTTTTTTTTAATACAATGAGTCAACGATCAGTAGATCTTGAGTAAAGCAGATCATAATGCGGGCCACATTCAATCAGTTGCAGGCCCTAGGAACAAAGACCGAGGGACCATGAAGAAGAAGTTATTGTGTCTCAAGTCTGCAACATATAAAGCCTGCATGGGTTCTCAGCCTGCTACCCTGAGGACTTCGGACTCAAGACAGCACATGAGTTCCTACCTACACTTCCGGCACGCAGGCCTGCCGTATAGACTTTGTCCTTGCCAGACCCCCAAATCGTGTGTTCCCACTCCTTCAAGAGCTACACATAGATACATAGGTATGGACAATTGGTTCTGTTGCTCTGGAAAATCCTAACACAACGTCATTACTTTCTTATTTTCTACAAATCCAGTCAATGACTAAAGACTTATTCAGTCATTTCAAAGTATATGTACATATTACATATATATACATATTATATATATATATATACACATATACATATCACATGTAATATACCTATACATATATCACATTCATATACACATGTAATATTAAGCCCCACTATGTGCTAGGTGTTATGTCAGGCTAGATGCTGTGTCAGTGGAAATTTATATATAGATAAAGATATAGATATAGATGTAGATATATATACAGGCATAAAGATCACCCAAATAAAAGTAGAATTGCACTTGAGTACAGTGAAGGGTGAAGTATTTGGTGGGATGGAGAATGTAATCGGGCATCAGCTGGGTGGTGAGATAAGGAGAGGGACAAGGCAGGGAGCTTCCTTCTAAGAGAATCAGGAGGTTGGGCCACATCTCTAGTATTAATGACTAAGCAACTACCAATTAGTGACTAGTTCATGTCAACAAGACTAGGCTTCCTACCAGTCCAGGATAAATAGAAGAATGAAATCCCCAAAAATCAAAAGGGAAGAAAGGGCCCACGTGACAGTATCGTGGGCTGAGATGGAGAGAAACAGGATCCAGAAGTTGCAATGGATCTTGAAGGGCCTCCAGTCTAAGCCTCCAGCAGCTGCTCCCCTTCTCCCTACTTCTGGCCAAGTGACCCAAGGGTGTGTTTCATCCCAATCCATCTTGATCGTTTCTCACTCTTGGAAAGCTCTTCCTTCACTGAGCTGAGCTCTGCCTTCCTCCAACATGCTTCCTCATCAGTCCCAGCACAAACATCAGGGGCTAGGCAGGGACTGTCCCCTCTGCTAGCAGTCCTTGCACATAGTAGAAGCTCAAAAAGAACTGTGTTGGATGAATGAGTGAGGGATGGAGAGACCAAATTAATTCAAAGTAAAATCAAAGGAGAGATTTCTGGAGAAAACTATTTTTAACACAGAAATTAAGCTAATAAAAGCAATGAGGGGAATTCTCCGACCATTTTCTGTCTAAATTGGGTTAGGTGTTGAGTCGCCTGAAGGCAAGGAGCTGAACCAGAGGACCTCTCCAAGTCTTTTCTGCTTCATAATTCTATTCACACTAATTATATAACCATTTTTGTGAACAACCACACATTTCTTCAACACAGTTCCATAAGAATAGAGCTGACCTACACCAAAAACCGCTAGAATAAAAATCAGTACAGACTCTATGAATGGAGAGATCCAAAGAAAGGAATTTATTCAATCATTTAACCTGCTCTCTGTAAATGAAGCTTCCAAATAAATCCTTCTTCTTTTGGTTATTTTGCTTAGCTAACAAATATTGCCAAGCAGAAGTCATACTTATAATGAACGATGATTCAGAATTCTTTTGTATGTGTATAATGCACCCCCATCTTTCTACCAGCAACTCTGACTAAAGAAACCATTATTCTAGATACTTCAAGCTAACCAGTTGGCAAACGTGCCCCCATTCTCTTCGTAGAAATGTGAGAAAATTCAAGAGATGGGAAAGGAATGGCTTCGAGGAAAGAGAAAGAGAACCCAAGTGAAGAATTTTTTTTTTTTTTTAAGCACTGTTGGAAAGCAGTCCCTCTCAGAGGGGATCTGTGCCCCATCAAGAGCACTGAGAATGGACAGATGGTAGAGCTGCTGGGTCTGAGGTCCAGCCGGGAAAACAGAAACCACACCAGTTCTATTTAACAGAGAGAATTGATGTAAAAGCATTGGTTAAACACCAATTATACAGAACAAAGATGCAGGTTTCCCAGAAGACAGTACTTGGAGCCCACAAAAGCAAGCTAACCTAGTCAGTCAAAAGGTTATTGCCCAAAATCTACTTAGTCAAAATGGTTATTTCCCTACAGTACCACGTGGAGGACACTGAGACCTCAGAAGAGCCGGGGGCTAAAATGGAACCCAAAGCAGTCAAAAGTAGTAAGACGTGGTGTTTTTATACTATTTGTAAAACCCGACAGCTGATATGTATTTCTTCCATGTGTGTCTCCACTTTCTATATCAATTATGAAATCAGGGGCACCTGGGTGGCTCGGTCAGTTAAGCGTCTGCCTTTGGCTCTGGTCAACAGGGAGACTGCTTCTCTCTCTCCTTCTGCTGCTTCCCCCTGCTTGTGTTCTCTCTCTCTCTCTCTTTTAAAATCTTTTTAAAATATTTTTTTAAAATCCTTTTAAATCCTTTTTAAAAATATTAAATCTTTCTTTAAAAAATAAAGTGAAATCAAAATATCATAAACAAGTTTACACGATGTAAGGATTGCTTCATACTCCATAGCACTAACTTGAGAAATACTTTCATTCATGAATTAGCCAAGGGAAAGAGCATTCTAATTAAGAAATTTGACACTGCAGGGCACCTGGGTGGCTCAATCAGTTAAGCGGCTGCCTTTGGCTTGGGTCATGATCCCAGGGTCCTGGGATTAAGCCCCACATTAGGACCCCCACTCAGCGGATGGCCTGTTTCTCCCCCTTCCTCTGCCTGCTGCTCTGCCTACTTGTGCTCTCTCTCCATCTCTCAAATAAATAAAATCTTTAAAAAAAAAAAAACAACTTTACACTGAGGTGCTTAATATGTACAAGTATATTCTATTTCCATTATAAACCCTGATCCATTACGGCCTTGAAAAACTTAATCCATAATATACAAATCATGTATTTTTTATCTTTTTATTTAAATTTAGTTGCATTAGTTTCAGGTGTACAATGTCATGATTGCATTAGTTTCAGGTGTACAATGTCATGATTCAACAAGTTTACACATTATACTGTGCTCACTTAGTCAAGTGAGCTACCATCTGTCACCATACAAAGCTACTATAACACCATTGATCATATTCCCTATGCTGGAGCTTTGAGTCCCATGATTTATTTAATCCATAATGGGAAGCCTGTATCTCCCACTTCCCTTCACCCATTTTGCCCATCCCCCTGCTACTCTCCCCCTGGAAACCAACAGTTTGTTCTCTGTATGTATAGGTCTGATTTTTCTTTTTATTTATTTGTTTTGTTTTTTAGATTCCACATGTAAGTGAAATCAAAGGGTATTTGTCTTTCTCTGTCTAAATTATTTCACTCGGCATAATACTCTCTAGGTCCATCCATGTTGTTACAAATAACATGGTCTCTTCCTTTCTTGTGGCTACAGAATATTTTACATCTTCTTTATCCATTCATCTATCAATGGATACTTGGATTGCTTCCATATTGGGCTATCATAAACAATGCTGCTTTAACAAACAGGGAGAGATGTATCTTTCCAAATTACTGTTTTCAGGTTCTTTAGGTAAATATCCAGTAGTGGAATTACTCAATCATGTTGTATTTCTTTTTTTTTTTTTTTAAGATTTTATTTATTTGACAGAGAGAGACACAGCGAGAGAGGGAACACAAGCAGGGGCAGTGGGAGAGGGAGAAGCAGAAGCAGGCTTCCCGCTGAGCAAGGAGCCCGATGTAGGGCTCGATCCCAGAACCCTGGGATCATGACTTGAGCCGAAGGCAGATGCCCAATGACTGAGCCACCCAGCCGCCCTCATGTCCTATTTCTGCTTTTAATTGAGAAACCTCCATACTGTTTACCATGCTGCTGCATCAGTTTTCATTCCTCCCCATGTGTATATTTTAAATTCCAGCATTTAAAAAATAAACAGTTTTTTAGCAACTGACTAAATGAATCTCAAATGTATGGCTGCCAGACAAACACATAACCTACCTAAAGACGTATAAGTTGTATCAATAGACCAGTTCTTCAGAAAAGAACAATAAACTCATAGAAATTTGATGAAGAAAAAAAAAAAAAGCTGCTGAATTGCAGGTAGAGATCCCAAAGAGGAACCAGAGAAGGGTCAGCTCAGCTGGGGACACCAACATCAGCCGGTTCCCAGCTATTCCGGCTGCAGTGGACCAGTCCACACTGCTGACTTGATGGGGCCAACACAGCCAGGAGAGGGGAAGCAGCCAGCCCAACAGCCTCCTCGGCCAAGAGCAGACTGTTCACTGAGACGCACATGTGGCCTGCAGAGAAGGTGGAAGCCATGTGATTACCAGACTGAAAAGCGCTGCTTCTTTTCCAGATGCACCAAGAGTCATCCAGAAACATGAAAGAATGACCCCAGGAAGGGATTTGAATGGGGAAGAATGATTATGCATGCAAACCTCCCCCCTACATATGGCTCGTGCAATAAGCCAATCTATCAGATCTTACTTAAGGAAAACCGGAACACAAGCTCTCATAGGCATCCACACCAGGACCCGTGATGGGGAGTGACAGAAGTGGTGGGGACAGGGACAAATGGGCCAGAGGATGCCACAGCTAGCTCTAACGTGCCTGTGGGGCTCAGACGCATCTACACAGAATAATGTGATGCTCTCCAGGAGCCAGATGCCCCCGTGGGCTATTTTGGGGCCTGTCAGAAGGGTACCTCCCTGCCATTTAAAGGTATAAACTGCCCCAGCTCTGAGGTATTGCTACCCCAAAAGAATCGCAGACCCAGTGTGGTCCAGTCTGCTGACTTTTCCCAAAAAAGCTGGAATTCTGGAAGATTATGTAAACTCCCTGAGTTTCCCAACACCACCAACTACTTCAAAATATTTTAGGACACTGTGTGCGTCCACAGTGTCTGCAGAGAGACCTGCCTACCAGGCTGCTGCTGAGATGTCGGGCTGGAATCGACTTCATGCCTTGGTCCAAGCAGAGGCCAAGCAGACCTTGATTCAAGTTCTGGTTCTTGTTTCTTACTTGTCTTAGGCTTCAGTTCCTTCCTCCATAACATGCGGATCGTGCCCCTTATTTCCCAAGTGGTTCTGACAATTGAGATTATGCCTGTCACGTGTCCAGCATGGTGCCTGACCCTGACAATACACTTGGAAAAGTTACCTCTGAAGCTGACACAAGTGGTCAGATCTGGAAGGAAACCACAGCCCTGGAGGTTTTGCTGTGTTCTGCCCCGACAGTCCCCAGCCTATAAGTGAGAAGGCTCTAGGGGTCCTCCAACTCGCCAAGCTCAGGTAAAGCAGAAACCTCTCTCCTTAGCCGCTCTGCCCCCTGCCCTACCTTGCCCCTCAGTTCCCAGGCTCCACCCAACATCTCCTCCAAGGGTTCAACATCTGGAGAAGTCACAAGCTCAACAGGGAGACCACCTGTTTCAAGATGTATGTGGGGATCCAGCGTGACTTCTCCCTCCCTCTCCAGGAGCCGGGACCTACATGAGCTATCGGGCCCTCATCCCCGCTTTTCCTAAGCTCTATCTAGTTTCAGTGCCTGAAAGTCCTTCGAGAATAACAATGAGTTTTCACAGGGAAGCATACACTAAGGCCAGGGACGCCATGAGCGCCCAAGTCAATGCCAAAGCAAAAAGGATTCTTCTGCAAGTCGAATTATCGTCCTTCCTTTCAAATTTTCTTTATTTGAGTTTTCAATTATCAAAAGACAGTAAGTGATTGAGGATATGTCTGTCTCCATTCTACCGGAAACCCCATGGAAATTATAATGAAGGGGAGAAATGTGTAGCCTACAAAGCAAGGCAACAATGTCAAGTACATCTGCAGAAGAGAGATTTTGACACCGGTTTAGGAAACAGAAGGCAGAGGGGTCGGTGGTGCCTGATTCCACGGACTGCAGGAAATGACAGCCCAGACGGTCTGCGGAGAGGCACATGGACAAGGCACGCTGGCCTCCCAAAATGCGTCTGGAGTCAGAGCCCCAGGGTTGAATATAAGGGTTAAAAGTCACATATAGAAAGGCTGGCCCCTATCCTCTCCAGGGCTCTACTCTCACACCGAATGCCAGCAGATGGCTTGTACTCCATGCAGGAAAATGGAAGACTACACCCTGGAGAAACTGAAAGGGAATGACAGTTACAAGACCCAAGAAACCTTATGCCTGAACTTGGGATGGGGCAATGTCACTGGGGAACCAAATACGGAGTGATCTTGACTCTCGGCTCCAATTTCACACCCCATATACAAAAAGCTGGAAGCCAAGGAAATATTCCTCCAGGAGACAGATTCCCATATTCACTTGGGAAAACTGAACAAACCAGAGAAAAGGCCACCAGAGTCTCACATTTGGGAACCACACAGGGAACTGTTAGGCACCCACTGAAACCACCCAAAGTTAAGGTAACCATCAGATATTGTAGCAAGCAATCTGATATGAAAAAGAGAGAAAAAACAAACAAACAAACAAAGAATGAACCCAGAGGAAAAGAGAAGTCTATTCAGGGAACAGAGAGAAAAAAGAACTTTTTAAATTCTATTTTGAGACAAGAATATATTTTGTTTGTGCCAAACTAAACATAATTTTTTTATAAAATAATGCTCTTAGAAATTAAAAATATCATTTCAAAGACAAAAAATTAATATAAATGTTCATAAACAATATTGGGAAAATTTCCCGGGAAATTTTTTTGTTCTACAAAAAAGCAAAAAAAAAAAAAAATTTTGTTTTACAAATTTTGTTCCACAAAATGGCATATAGTTGAGACACAGAAGAAAAAGGTAAGAAATCTCAAGGATGGGGGGCACTTTAAGTGTCTGCCTTTGGCTCAGATCATGATCTCAGAATCCTGGGATCAAGTCCCACATCAGGCTCCCTGCTCAGTGGGGCATCTGCCTGTCCCTTTCCCTCTGCCTCTGCCCCCTACTCCTGCTCATTCTCTTTCTCTCTCTCTCTCAAATAAATAAATAAACCCTTTAGAAAATTAAAAAAAAAAAAAAAACAGAAATTTCAAGGATCATGCAGAGGGTCCGAAATCTAATGAACAGTACAGAGAGCAGAAGATTAAGGTGAAGAAACTCAAAAAATAAAACAAGAAAATTTTGCCAGGACAGAAAAATAAGGGTATCTCACTATGTGCTTAGTAAAATGAGCAAATACACATGCTCCTAAATAACACCACATTATCCTGATATTATAAAACTCAGAAATAAAGAGAAAATCCTAAGAGCTTCCAGAGAGAAAACAGTCACAAGCGAAGACTCCAGAATCAGAAACACATCAAGCTTCCAGCACCGGACACTAGAAGACGGCGGGGCGGTAAAATGCTGACAGAATAATTCTCCAGCTAGAATTGTATATTCCGTCCGACTATGACTCAAACATAGGGAGAGAATAATGGCCTTTTTAGACACACAAAGACATGGAGTGTTTCCTTATGGAGAGCTCTTAAGAAACTACTATGTGACGTGCTCCAAGCAGAGTTAAAGAGTAAACAGAAAAGCAAAGGAAAACAAGCAGAATAGAGAACAGGATATAACAAAGGGGACCCGGTCACCTTGCTCCCACCTGTGTGTGCTCCACAAAACAGCCAGAGTGACCCTTCGAAATACATACTCTCTCTGCAAAACCCTCCATTGGTTTCTCATCCCACAAGGAGGAAGGACCAAAGGGGGCCAGCGGGTATATGGGAAATCTCTGCTCAATTTTTTCCTAAAACTACTCTACAAAATATTGCTCTTAAAAGAACAAAAAGCAGTATGAACGCCTACATCTAAAAACTTTCAGACTTTCTTTAAACAACCCTTGAGTCCGAGGAACACAACATTGTAACTGCAGAGTTAGGAAAAACAATATTACAAACAATATTACAAACTATATTACAGAACCCACGGGTTACAGCTAAAGTGGTCCCATGAGAAAAATCACAGCTTTAATACTAAGAGAAATAAATAACAAAGAATTAAAATAAATGATTTAATACTCCAACTCAAGAAATTAGAAATATAACCAGAAAATTAAATTAAGTAAATCAGAAGAAGGAATCAATAAAGAACAGAAATAAATGATTTGGGATCTAGAAAGTGGTAGAAATCAATCTAGAGACTTTTTTTAGAAAACATAATTTTTAACAGTTGTCACTAAGAAGCCAAGAAAAAAAAAAAAAAAGCACACACATACACAAAAAAACCTTTTTGAGTAACTATAGATACAGAGGTAATTTAGAGAACCATAGATTAGCTTGGATAATATGGATATATTGGATAATATATGGATAATACATATATACTCTGATAAAATAGATGGTTTTCTAGGAAAATACAAGTTACATAAACTCATCAACTTTGGATAGGAAAAATCTAAAGAGACAAATTTCCATTTAAAAAATGGAGCAAGTAGGGGCACCTGGGTGGCTCAGTGGGTTAAAGCCTTTGCCTTCAGCTCAGGTCATGATCCCAGAGTCCTGGGATCGAGCCCCGCATTGGGCTCTTTTCTCAGCAGGGAGCCTGCTTTCCTTCCTCTTTCTCTGCCTGCCTCTTTGCCTACTTGTGATCTCTGTCAAATAAGTAACTAAAATATTTTTTTTTTAATGGAGCAAGTTGTGGGGCACCTAGGTGGTTCAGTCAGTTAAGCATCTGCCTTTGGCTCAGATCATAATCTCAGGGTCCTGGGTTTGAGTCCCACATCAGGCTCTCTGCTCAGCAGGAAGCCTGCTTCTCCTCTCCCTCTGCCTGCCCCTCTGTCTGATGCTCTGCTGACTTGTGTGCTCTCTCTCTCTCAAATAAATACATAAATTCTTTTTAAAAATGGAGCAAGTTGTCAAAAAGAGACATGCATGCGTACAAAGGACCAGTTTTCCAAATTTTACCAACCACTAAAGAAACTGGTAACATAAATGCTATTTAAACTGTTAGCACAGCACAAAAAAAAAAGAAAAAGAAGAAGCATAGCTTTCAAATTCTTCTTATGAAGCAGCATAATATTGATGGAAAATTAAACAGAGATAAAATACCCAAACTGTAGAAAAATCTCCCCCATGAATATCAAAGCAAAAATCCTAAATAAAATATTAACAAACAGAATCCAGTAGCACAGTAAAAAAAAAAAATACAATGACTCAGTTCTCATATCAGTACTGCAAAAATTATACGATCATTGGATATGTATTAAAATATTTATTACCACCATATCATAAAAAGTCATATAATCATTTCTTTAAATACCACAAGGCTCCTAATATAATATTCAACATCAATCTTGAATTTTGAAAAGATCTTATTTATTTATTTATTTATTTATTTGAAAGAGAGAGAGAGAAAGAGAGAACAAGCAGAGGGAGGGGCAGAGGGAGAAGCAGACTCCCCACTGAGCAAGGAGCCCAACACAGGGCTCGATCCCAGGACCCTGGGATTATGACCTGACCCAAAGGTGGATGCTAAACTGAATGAGCCACCTCAGTGCCCCAGAACTTTTTAATTAGAAAAAGAAATTGATGCTTACTTGTTCATTATGGTTTCTTATACACATATACAGATGGATAATACATACATATACACATACCTATATGTAGCTATGTAGCTATATACACATACATACATACATACATACATACACATATGCTTAATGGTACATACTAAAGGCTTTCCTCACTAACATCAGGAACGAGACCAGGATATGCCCTGTACTCATTCTCTTTGCCCCTACAGATCTACTCTATCCCTCCTGACCTTGCCCTCGCTAGGGAAGCTCACCTATGTAGAGCATCAAGAGGATGCCTTATCTCTGGCTACTCACTGGGTTCTACCAACGGGGCACACTAGCAGACAAGAGCACAGGTGATCTGTCATAGAAGGTTGGCTGTGGTTCTCAACTAAAGGCCACCACTCCTGTCTCAGCACCCTCCCATAGAGCTCTCTTGGGCTCCAGTCTCCAGCAGCTTCTCCCACCCTTCACCCCTTCAGGCCTAGAAGGTTTTAGAGTTTCCCACTGTTCCTGGCCGGAGTACGGCACCACACCCCATTTCCCTGCACTTTGTTCACACTTGGGAAGCAACTTGTTTATTAAAACCTCTCTGCTATTACCCAATTTGAATGGGCCACCTGTGTTAGATTAGAACTCTGACTTCCTCCCCACTATCAGATGCAATTAGACATGAGGACGAAATTTGAGTATAAAAAGAATGGAGTAAAAGGATCATTATAAGCAGAGTACATGATTATATAGTGGAAAAACCTAAAAAGGAATCCACTGAAAACATTATGAAAATGTATTAAGTTGTCTAATTACAAATACACAAAATTATTATATTCCCTACATGCAACTTAGAAAACATAATGAAAAACTTTCTTAAAATAACAGTGGGAAAAAAAAGAATATGTGAGAAGAAAATTAAAAAGGAATGTGTAAGACCTATCTAAATAAAATGTCATAATGCTTCTAAAGAATATCCTTAAATAAATTGAAAGGCATATGGCATTTGTTGAGATAGGGAGACTCAATATTAAAAGGATATCACACTCCTGGGTATTTATCCCAAAGATACAGATGTCATGAAAAGAAGGGCCATCTGTACCCCAATGTTTATAGCAGCAATGGCCACGGTCACCAAACTATGGAAAGAACCAAGATGCCCTTCAACGGACAAATGGATAAGGAAGATGTGGTCCATATACACTATGGAGTATTATGCCTCCATCAGAAAGGACGAATACCCAACTTTTTTTTTTTAATTTTATTTATTTGACAGAGAGAGAGAGAGAGATCACAAGCAGGCAGAAGAGAGAGGAGGAAGCAGGCTCCCCGCCGAGCAGAGAGCCCGATGTGGGGCTCGATCCCAGGACCCTGGGATCATGACCTGAGCTGAAGACAGAGGCTTAACCCACTGAGCCACCCAGGCGCCCCCGAATACCCAACTTTTGTAGCAACATGGACGGGACTGGAAGAGATTATGCTGAGTGAAATAAGTCAAGCAGAGAGAGTCAATTATCATATGGTTTCACTTATTTGTGGAGCATAACAAATAGCATGGAGGACAAGGGGAGTTAGAAAGGAGAAGGGAGTTGGGGTAAATTAGAAGGGGAGGTGAATCATGAGAGACTATGGACTCTGAAAAACAATCTGAGGGGTTTGAAGTGGCGGGGGTGGGAGGTTGGGGTACCAGGTGGTGGGTATTATAGAAGGCACGGATTGCATGGAGCACTGGGTGTGGTGAAAAAATACTGAATACTGTTTTTCTGAAAATAAATAAATTAATTTATTAAAAAATTGAAATAAAATAAAATTAATAAAATTTTTTTAAAAAGGATATCACACTTCCCTAAATTAATACATAAATTTAATATAATCTCAATATAAATACCAACCAAAAAAGTTTAGAATACAATCTGATTCTGAAGTTTATATGGAAATCCATAAAAAGCAAAAAAAAAAAAAAAAAAAAAAGAGGCACTTGACCAGCTCAGTAAGAGAGCATGTGACTCTTGGTCTCAATCTCAGGGTTGTGAGGGCAAGCTCCACACTGGAGGTAGAGTTGATTTTAAAAATAAATAAATTAGGGATGCCTGGGTGGCTCAGTCAGTTAAGCATCTGCCTTCAGCTACCCAGGATCTTGGGATCAAGCCCTGCATTGGGCTCCCTGCTCAGCAAGAAACCTGCTTCTCTCTCTCCCACTCCCCCTGCTTGTGCTCTCTCTGTCTCTCTCTCAAATAAAATAAGTAAAATCTGAAGAAGAAATGAAAAGAAGTAAAAATAAATTTAATTTTAATAAAAAAACAAAAAAATTTGAAAAAGAAAAGAGGAGACACTTGCCCTAATAAATATTAAAATATATTATAAAATTAGCATTAAGGTATTATGAAAGTGACATATGAATAATTAGATCAAGGCAACCAGATAGAAATCCCAGAAATAGACCAAAATATCTATTAAAATCTAGTATATTATGAAAATGACATTGAGTATCAGGAGGGGGAAATTCAGTACATTAATGGTATTAGGCAACTAAATAGGTATTTGGGGGAAAAATTAAGCTAGATCTCTCAATACTCAAACCAAATGAAATTTATTCCAGATAGATGAACACTTTTAATATAAAAATGAAACCAAAGTCATACTAGAAGAAAACTGGAGTCTTTTTTTTTTTTTTTAGGTTCTGGAAGTGAGAAAGACCAGGAGCCATGATGCTATCTGTTAAAAATTGCATTCTAGGTATATAGAAACTGAATCACAAAAGGATAAACCATTGCTACTGATGGTTCAGGATATCCCTGATGCCAAACATAAGGTCTCTGCAATTCTTTTGCTCCTTCCTTAATGAACCAAAGATGGCTGCTGAAGCTCCAGCCATGTTTTCTGCTTCCCAGGCAACTGGGAAGAGAAAGGCTAACTGGCTTTCACAGAAGCCCCACTTGACAAATTTGGCTTTCTTCTTATTGCCCACCCTTACCTGCAAAGAAGCAGGAACACTGCCCAGCATTTTGTTGATAAGGAAGGATGACAGGGGTCCCTGTGTGGCTCAGTCGATTAAGCATCTGCCTTTGGCAGCGTCATGACCTCAGGGTCCATGGGATCAAGCCCTGCATTGGGATCCCTGCTCAGTAAGTAGTCTGGTTCTCCCTCTATCCCTCCCCCCTGCCCATGATCTATCTTTCTCTCTCTCTCTCTCTCTCTCTCTGTCTCTCACATGCTCTCACTCTCTCAAATAAATAAATAAAATCTTAAAAGAAAAAAAAAGGAAAGAGGATAAATAAAACAAATATTGGGCAGAAAATTGGCACCTTCTGCCAAAACTGCAAACTTTTTGAACTTTTCTTTTTTTTTAAGATTTTATTTACCCTTTTGACAGAGATCACAAGTAGGCAGAGAAGCAGGCAGAGAGAGAGGAGGAAGCAGGCTCCCTGCTGAGCAGAGAGCCTGATGCGGGGCTCCATCCCAGGACCCTGGGATCATGACCTGAGCTGAAGACAGAGGCTTTAACCCACTGAACCACTCAGGTGCCCCCATTTTGAACTTTTTAAAACCAATTTTGAACCTACAAAAAAGTGATAAAATAGAACAGATAACTTTTACATACCACATACCACTACCCCACCCCACCAGCTTCCACTAATGTTAGCATCTTACATAACCATAATATAATCATCAGAACTAAAAAAAAAATCCATACTGGCATGATACTGAAGACTTTTTACTGTGATCTCATCAGTTTTCCACCCATGTCCTTTTTCAGTTCCAGGAGCCTATCCAGATACCATGTTGCACTTAGTTGTCATTTCTCCTTACTCTGCTGCAGTCTCTAACAGATCTTAACTCTTTGGTGACCTTGAGATTTTTGAAAAGCATTAAGTTATTTTGTTGAATGCTCCTCAATCTGGATTTGTCTGATGTTTTCTCAAAAGTAGACCAAGGTTACTACACAATGGCAAAATTTGGTTAGATAAAAACTGAAATTTTTGGCATGAAAGAAACATTATAAGCAAATTCAAAAGATAAACCCCAAATCGAAGAAACAATCCACAAGAAAGGACACAACAAAAAGCCAATCCCCTTAATATATAAATAGTTTCAACAAATCAAAAGGATGTAGAATCCAACCAAAGATTGGCAAAATACACTATTAATTCACATAAAAAGAATTATAAATGGTTCCAAAATTTATGAAAATACACTCAAACTTAATCATAATGACAGAAATGCAAAATAAAGCTGTAATTATATCTCATTGTAGTTCCCTGTCCCTCTGGCAAAGAGGAAATTATTTAACGATATTCTCTGCTGGCAAAAGTCTAGAGAAACAAATTATGTTGGTGGAAATGTAAATTGATACCACCTCTCTGAAAAACAGCTTCACTGTGTCATCCAAACTTAAAATGGCTTTACTGTTTCACCAGAAATTCCTCGTATAGGAACTCATCCATTTAGGTAAATAATAAACACACATATGAAATGATGTGTGTAAAGAATATTCATTGCAGAGCTGATGATAATCTAAATTTCCATCCATAGAGCCCCAGTTAAATAAATGTGGGTGTGTGGTTACAACAGAATATGATGCAACCACCTGCTATAAAGAATAAGGTATGCTTACATGCCTAAATAGAGAACAATACCTTGGGCGCATTATTTAAAAAATAAAAAAGTTAGGGATATTGTGTATAGTGTGCTATTTCAGAGGGGAAGAAAATTGTGTATATATATGTATATGTATGTGTGTGTGTGTTTATATATATGTATGTATACATACATACATATATATATAAAATGCTTGAATGTGCATGAATTTAATGTAAAATAATGTCACATAAAAAAGGCCCACTGGGGGCGCCTGGGTGGCTCAGTGGGTTAAACCTCTGCCTTCGGCTCAGGTCATGGTCTCTGGGTCCTGGGACCGAACCCCACATGGGGATCTCTGCTCAGCGGGAAGCCTGCTTCCCCCTCTCTCTCTGCCTGCCTCTCTGCCTCCTTGTGATCTCTGTCAAATAAATGAATAAAATTATAAATAAATAAATAAATACCTTAAAAAAATATATAGAAAGAAAAGCACACTGCTCTGAAGAGGGATTCTGCCTGGTAGGACATATCAATGGTAGAGGAAAAATTTTTACTAGAAACACACAGAATACCGGACTAGTAAAAGAAATGCATTTATAGCAAGATACTGGGCTTTGGCTCTCCAGGAAACCACAGCCTGTGATGATACACTTTTCATTGATTTAACTAATGGTTGTTAACCAAGGAAAACAAAGGAGAAGAGGGGTCAGGTGGGATGGGGTAGTGCCAGGGAGATAAACTCTCCCCCATAACATCAGGAAGACAGGGACAAAGTCTAAATGGGAGAAATCAAGAAAGAGAGGCATGAGTGTATGATTTAGAAATATGGAAGTAACCATGGAAAGAGAGAGTGGAGATAATTAAAAGTGATTGCCTGTGGGAAAAAGCAGGGCAGGGTCTCTTCCACCAAAATTTTTGTCGGTACCATTAGATTTTTAACACTGAGCACATCTTACTTCAATAAAAAGTAAAATTTTAATGCATGAATAATTTGTTGCAACAGGTATAACCCAAAGTTGTAGAAGAAAATAACTGATGTGCACAAAAACCCCTGCTTTGTTCTTGCCTCTGAAATAACCACACTCTTACCTTCATGTACATTTCTCTAGACCTATACAAATAGAAATATTACATATATACAAATAAACAATTTATAACATATATGTCTCTATCTGGGTGTACATATATATATATTTGGTATATGTATATATGGGAAAATATATTTGTGTATTTGTGTATGTACATATATTTATATATATCATACAAATACATATTATATATGCATATAAATATAAAAATTTTTGATACTGAAAAGTTTTGTTTTGGGGCACCTGGGTGGCTCAGTTGGTTAAACCTGCCTCCAGCTCAGTTTATGATCCTGAAGTCATAGGATCAGGCCCTGAGTCAGGCTCCCTACTCAGCAGGGAGTCTGCTTCTCCCTCTCACTCTGCCCCTCCACCTGCTGCTTCTTTCTCTCTCTCTCTCTCTCTCAAATAAATAAATAAATTCTTTAAAGAAAAAGAAGATGAAGAAGAGGAGGAGAAGGGGCACCTGGGTGGCTCCATCTGTTAAGCATCTGCCTTCAGCTCACTTCTAGGCGTACTGGGATTGAGCCCCTCATCGGGTTCTGCACTTAGCGGGGAGCCGGCTTGAGATTCTCTCCCTCTGTCCCTCCAGCTTGTGCTTGCTCTCTCTCTCGCTCTCTTTCTCTCTCTCAAATAAATAAGTAAATCTTTTTTAAAAAGAAGAAAAAAAGTTTTGTTTTAAATTCTAGAAAACCTTCTGCTCTAGGGCATACCACTGAAGTTATCCATATAGATACAGATGTACATATAGATATGAGAGCAAAGATACACAGAGATACAGCTAGAGATACAGATATAAATACAAAAATATCCTCCACATCTCTTTCTCTTCACCTCCAGTCTCCATTCATGCGTTCGAGATTCTTCAGCAAGAATCTTCCACCAGGATTGTAAATGGCTGACAGCCTTCAGACATAGCGCCTTTGGGACCTGCTGCAGAGCTCAAGCTGAGGTCATATACTGCTTAGGCCACTCCCAGACAGTGGCTAAACCTAGTGTGGGCACAAGGACTGGCCATTTTGTCCCATCCAGACACCACAGGCAGTCTCTGGGCTGAAGAGCCACAGGGGGATGGCTGACTCTCACAGCTGCGTCTCAATGCTTCTCCCCTGTCTTCTGGCACAGAAAGCAGACCTTCATCATGTCTGAAGGCTTTCCCTGACTAGCCCTGCTCCTTCTCTTTGTCTTTCACAAGCATTAACCCCAAATGCCTTGTAGTTCTAAGTGTGTCTTGGCAACTGCCTCCTAGATGACCCACATGACTCACTTTGCAGCTGAGGAACACCAAAAGAACCTCCCTACTCTTGGGTGTAGTCATTTGACCAACAGGTTGTCCCAACCCCAAAGCCCATAGATGGTTAGTTCTCCAGCCTCATGGGGTCTCACTCTCTGGGATCAACACTATGGGCAGCCTCAGAGCCGAAGTTTCAGAAGGACTTCTCAGGAGAGCCCAAGCTTCTGCTGGCTGGAACTCCTCAGAAGCACAATGTCTGCAGTCTTCCCTCTGGGATGCTGGGAGAGGTTGGTATTGTCCCCTGCACTGCTCCCTCCCGGTTAACCCGATGCCTTAGAGAATTCTGCCCTTCTCCCATGCCCTTTCCACTAGTCTTTCTCAGACAACTCAAATTCACAGCCATGCCTGTATTGGCCATTGGTCCTTACTGGTTGTTGTGTTCCTCCAAAGAGGAAGAGAGCCTCAGAGAGGCACATGTATACCGCAATCTTCCCAGAGTTCGATGAGAGTAATGACAGAAGTGAACTAGGAGGGTCCCAGATGCCAAATGGACAACGAGCAGGAAGGGGTATGAAGAGACGACCAGGGGCCACCCAGGACAAACGGGACCCACCACACAACATGCCAACAGACTGGCTATCTGGACAGACCTCAAGCTGCCTTTCATGCCAAACAGTACAACACAGACCTTGGTCTAACAAGATAAACCTCCCTGACTGATTACTTTCACTTTGTGGATCTCTACATTTCCAAATTACCACAAGAGAATCAAGACTAGGCAGGATTTCCAAATTGGCCTCCACTCTCCCAGAAGTTCTGAATCCTTCAAATTAGCATCTGTCAATGAGTCTTGTCAGATAATGGGGGTGGGGGGAAGGTGGAGAGGGAATAAAGAAATAAAAGAAGCCCAACAACACTTATGTTCCTTCTAGTCAGTATTGATTGTATGTCATTAACTGTTGGATTGTTTTCCACCTTTTCACTTCAAAATTATTCCAGGAAGAAATGAATATTTTTCAGCTGCTGACAGAGATCATCAAATGTACTTCTGAACTCTTCTAATGAAAGACAATTACTTTATGTTGCCTTAGGCTCTTTCCAACCAACAGAATGTCGATGTCAAATTCTCCAATTAAAAGGGACATTTATGAAGAGACTAATAAAAACTTTAAAGAATAAAGTTGTGCTTGCAGCCGTGCTAGCAATCATAACTTTCTATCAAGTAGCACGGCAGCTCCTGCTGTGTGCTGGAAAATGAACCAGAAAGTCCCATGGCCCCGGATCTGAATCTGAAATCCGCCACATAAGCTGTACCACTTGAGCAAAATGTCGAACTCACCAGGCCTTCATTTCCTCAGCTTTCATGTAATGGATTTGCAAAATATTTAACAATTGACTACTTTTCCCAACAAATCTTCTCCAGAGCTTCAATCTATTATAAATATATGTGATGGGTTCTGCCCCGCCCCAGCTCCCAACCAAAAAAATATGTGCAGTCCTAACCCCCAGACCTCAGAGTGCGACCTTATTTAGAGACGGGGTCTTATAAAGATCATCAAGTTAAAATGAGGCCATTAAAGTGGGCCAGCATCCAGTATGTCTGTTGTCCTTATATAAAGGGACATCTGGACACAGAGGGAAGACGATGTGGAGAGACACGGGGAGAAGACAATGGCCTACAAGGCTGAGGCTGCCAGAGGGAAGGGGAGAATCCAGGAACAGGTCCTCCTTCTCGGACCCACACCTTCAGAGAGCTCGTGGCCCTCCCTACACCTTGATTTCAGTTGCTGGCCTCTGGAACAAGAAGACAGTAAATTTCTATTGTTCTAAGCCACCCAGCAGAGGTGTTTCATTAAGGCAGCTCTAGCAGACTAATACACCATGAATGCCAGGTTTATATTTTCCATTGTTTTTTGGTTGGTTGGTTGGTTTTTATTATTGTGTTCAGTTGGCCAACATATAGCACACCACTAGTTTCTGATGAAGTGTTTGTGAGATGCCACAGAGCACAACACAAACCCCTGAAACTGCATGATAGTTAAGAGCCCTGTGCCTCTTTTAGCCCATAGTAGGGTGTCTTTTCATGATCCTAAGGCACTAAAACTCCCGAGTCTTGAGCCAAAGAAGGGCATTTTGTTCTGTGATGCTGGAACGTGAAGTGTGTGCTCATGAGGCCCACGTCTGTAAGAACTAGTCAAGTGTGTATAGTTTATCTGCTACTCTTAATTGTAAAATTTAATCGACCTCAATATGGTATGCCCTACTCATGCCAGATAACAGAGAAACCAATTCGGATCCTTTTTTTTTTTTTTTTTTTTCTAAATAATTGGCGACAGAGAGATAGATATTAAGATTGCCTTTGTAACCTCTTAGTTATGTGAGCCATGACCAAACGTGCTGGAGGATGCAACCCACTGCTGCCAAAAAGAAATCTTAAACTGAGAGAAACCACTAGGTGATGGTGATTAGTCACAACGTTCAGTTCTTTTTTTCTTTGCCTTTCCAATCTTTGGCCAGACAGGTGTCCTAGAGTCTCTTGAGTAGCCCATTCCCCACCCCTTCCCTCCTGGCAGACCGCCAGCTTGCAATCCACCAGACTGGAAAGCCCCTGAGAGCTTCTTCAGAACCATCCTCCGGAGTGAAACAGCTACAAGACCCACAACCATATCCCCTGACAACTGTAGCTCTTAAAATACAGCTTGGATAAACTAGGTGTTAATAGTCTCTTTTTAACTCTTACCAAAAGTGCATGTGTGTGCGTATAATATAGAATATTTTATTTATGTTTTACATATAACATGTTACATTATTATATATAACATAATATATAACTAACATATTTCATTTAAATTTATGTATATTTTATTACATATATTATTGTAATTCATAATTACATGTTTAATTGTTTCATATATTATACATATATATTTTTTAGGAAAGGACACAAGGCACAGAAAAGAAGGGGCATGGCTTGCAAAAAAAAAAAAAAAAAAAAGCCCTCCTACCATCTATTTTATCTGCATTCAGTCCACACAGATCTAAATCTAGATAAATAGTTTCACATTTACACTCATGTCAGTACAAAGATAGGATATAAGGGGTGCCTGGGTGGCTCAGTCCGTTGAGTGTCCAACTTGGTTTTGATTCAGGTCATGATCTCAGGGCGCTGGGATCAAACCCCATGTTGGACTCTTTGCTCAGCTGGGAGTTTGCTTGAAGATTCTCTCTCTCTCTATCCCCTTCCCCCACAAGCATATGAGCATGTTCGTTTTCTCTCTTTCTCTCTAAAATAAATAAATAAATCTTTAAAATCAAGAACAACAACAACAAAACAAAGGATATGAAATCACAAGTGGGAAAAAAGTTGCTCGGTTCAAAACCCAATTTAACTGACTAATAGAGAGAGACCATTTCAGATGACAATACCTCCAAGTCATGGTTTCAAAACACACACAGGGACAAGAAATTTAAGCCATTGGACACTATCACAGGGATACCTCCCTTGCTCCCAGGTTCCTCTCTGGAAGAGCTTCACCACTGAAATGAGGCCCAGGGGGCTACACGCTCTTGGCTCAGACTGAGAGCCATCAACTGAATGGACACACAGCCAGACCACCGCCCTGTTCTTATAGTCTCCATTTACAGGGCTTTGACATTCATCATTTTGTTCAGCCCCACAGCACCCCCAAGGAAGGCCCTGTTAATCCTCCTTTGTGGTCAGGAGGGAAACTGAGACCCAGATTAAACAAATGTCCCAACTTGCCTCAGCAGAAGGACACTCCAGATCTTGGAGTGACAAGGGACAAAGGCCATCCTCTGTTTTCCTCGAGACACAGGATACCCCTCCGTGTGGCTGTATGTTCCTCAGGTCCAGGATTGGCTCCTTCTCAAACCCAGAGCCACTGCCCTCAAGCTTCCCTCAGATTTCTCCCCTATGAGGCCCTGGGAAAGTACAGGGCTCTGTGGGAGGAGTCTCCCAGCCCTCCTGGAATCCTGTCAGTCACCTCCTTTCTGGGAAGTTTTCTGCACCCTTCTGAGCCTCAGTTCCCTCATCTGGAAGGCTAGTGTAAGCCGTGCTCACTGTGCAGCACCTTCTCAGAAACCCAGGGGCTAATAGACTCAGCACACACAAGACAGCGGCACAGGTGACACAGCAAAGAGCATTGGGTTTGGGTCTCCATGGGGATCTCTAGCCAACTGAAAGGTCCATGCCCCACAGACTCCACTTCAGTGTAGAGCCTTTCCAAGGAAGGACAGCCAGGGCCACCTGCAAGGTTCTCTTTGAAAACTGTGCAACCCCAGAACCTCAGAGTTCCTCTGAGTATCATGCAAACCTTGACTCTGGGCAGTATTATCCAAGGAAAGAGGAGGCCCTCTCACTTCGTCAGTTACCAAGTTGAGATCCCTTAGTAGCTATTGATGCTTTATTTTTTCTTTTTTCTTTTTTTTTTTTTTTTGGAATTTTCTGAACTATTTTTTTTAATGAATTTTGGTTTTTAAAGATTTTTATTTATTTATTTGAGAGAGCGAGAGAAGGAGAACATAAGCGGTGGGGAGGGACAGAAGGAGAGGAAGCAGACTCCCTGCTGAGCTGGGAGCCGACGTTCCTGGGGCTGGATCCCAGGATCCCGAGATTATGACCTGAGCCGAAGGCAGATCCTCAACCAACCAAGCCACCCAGGCGCCCCCTGAACCTAATTTGGTTTTGGCCCAGCATCCTGACTCTAAAACAAAACAGAAATCCCACTTGGTATATATGACTTAGAAACTTATTTTAACCATGCAAAGAGATTATCTGCAATTCTTTAGCGATGCCCTGTGGTATAGAACTAGAACAGAAAAATATAATACTTTGCTTTAAAGATTGATTGATTGATTGATTGATGGATTGACTGATTTCTATATCTGAGAGAGAGAGTGTAGGAACCTTCTCAAACAGGCTCCTCACTGATTAAGAGCCCGATGCAGGGCTCGATCTCAGGATGCTGAGACCACGACCTGAGCTGAAACCGAAAGTCCCTCGCTTAACTGACTGCACCACTGGGGCGCCCCCAAAAAATTATAATTCTAAACTGTTCTTCTCTATCCCATCTTTCTTAAAGGACAGAGAGAGAGAGAGAGAGAGAGTGTGTGTGTGTGTGTGTGTGCCTGGTTGTCTGTCTGTCTATGGAGTAAGAGGCTGTCAGTGCAGACAGGCAAGAAGATACAAGAGAGATGAAGTTACATTTTTACATTTGGAACTGCCTATTGAGCACAGACTTGTAGCCAGGGCAGCAGAGAAGAGAAAACAGTGGCACCTGTCTCTGCTAGCTCATATTCTAGCTGCAGAAGCAGCCCAGGAAGCTTCAAAAGACAGAAGAGTGTGGGAGATACTAAGATACAGGGAATCCCAAAAGGGTAGGGGGAGTCAAGATAAGCACATTTAAATCTAAGGGTGAGGAGGGAAAGGCGCTTCCCATCCTTCCTCAGCACGGCTTACACACATAGCTTTGTATTTTGCATGCTTATTTCCTGCCTTGGGTTTGTGGTCAGTCTAATTACTTGAAAGATTTATTCTAAGCTCTAATTCCTCTGCAGACGCCATCCAAAAGGAGAGCAGAGAGGGAACCTTCTGTGCTCAGAGAGCATTTCTCATGCAGGACAGTCTCCAACAGACACTCTGATAATCCTCTTTGTTTCGGTTAATCTGGATGGCGTGTGACCCAGCGACCACATTACTGGGTATTCACCCTAAAGATAAAAATGTAGTGATCTGAAGGGGCATGTGCTTCCCAATGTTTGTAGCAGCAATGTCCACAATAGCCAAACTATGGAAAGAGCCTAGATGTCCATCAACAGGTAAATGGATAAAGATGTGCAATATACATACCATGGAATATTATGCAGCCATCAAAAAAAACGAAATCTTTCCATTTGCAACAACGTGGATGGAACCAGAGGGTATTGTGCTGAGCCAAGTAAGTCAATCAGAGAAAGACAATAATCATATGATCTCTCTGATATGAGGAATTTGAGAAGCAGGTCAGGGAGTCTAGGGGGTAAGGGAGGGAAAATGAATCAAGGTGGGACCAGGGAGGGAGACAAACCATAAGAGACTCTTAAACTCGGGAAACAAACTGACAGTTGCTGCTGGGTGGAGGGGTAGGGATAGGGTGCCAGGGTGATGGACACTGGGGAGGGTATGGGCTATGGTGAGTGCTGCGAGTTATGTAAGACTGATGATTCACAGACCTGTACCCCTGAAACAAATAATGCATTTTATGATAACTTTTAAAAAGTTAAAAAAATAAAAATAAAGACATCTCAAAAAAAAAAAAAAATGGTATGCCACTGAGCCCTGCCTAACTATGAAAAGCTTTGACCAAGTGACTTGCAAGCTGAGCCTTCCCAGGGTTGTTCTGGAATCGTGTGTCATAAAAAGAAGCCCCACACACCTGGCTCGCGAGCACCCGGCACTGGGATGCTGTCTTGAGAAGCAACTTGATCTCGAACCAGAGCCTGGAATTCAGACGCGCTGTACAAGGCCCAATATGGAGAAGCACTGTTCCGTCTTACCACGTACGGTCCATGAACAAACAGCTGTGCGTATGTGCCCACACTCAGCAGACTTCCCCGTGCCTGGCGATCGAAGCTGCCTACCTTAGTGGCCTGCCCCCTGGTCCCCAAAGTAAATGTTGTGCCTTCTGTACCAGCCATCTCTGCCCTTCAGCCATCTCAAGGACGCCTTCTGATTCTGAGGAAAGTCTTTCCAGCCAGTTTCACATGATGCATTAACCACACGGAGAACTGTCATTTTGTTTACACAGGTAAGAGCTGTATTCTTTTTATTTTTAATTTTGGAAGACTTCTCGTGAACTCTAAGCCACTCTGTCCATCAGGTGTAATCTGGCCCTGTCAGGTACACACGGGCATCTGACTGCCTTTGCAAACACATCCAGGGAAAAAGCAGACTTCTCTGGGCAAGAGCCACACTCAGCAGCAAGGGCGGCGTCGATGAGCTCCAAAATAAAGATGCCGCATCATGGGCAATGGCTGCAACCGAGATCAATAACTCACTTAAGGACAGGATCATTCACACTCCTCCAGGATCTAGCCACCCCCCGCCCCCTGCGCCAGCCACAAAGGTCATCTACAGGGGACTGTAGCAAGTTCAGGGCCAGTATCACTTACCTCTTCATATCTCTCTGCGGTGGTGCTTCTGTCCATTCAGAGCCGGGACCGTAGTAGAGCATCTGGGTTACTACTGAGGTGGGGGAAGAGAAGCTCCACGGACTTCCCACCATAAAGAACTCAGTTAGGAACTCTGCCTACTGCCAAGTACATATATCCTCATTTTATATCCCCTAACTAGAGAGATAACTGTACGATGAGTTCACAGACATACTGAGACCCCTGAGGTTTGAGCTCAGCTCAGTTCCCTGTTTATAACCTGAGCACCAGAAGCTCCCATTTCAACAGATGTTCCTGGGGCATTTGGGGTCTCCAGGAATCCAGGAATTAGCATCAGTTCGGAGTCAGAAAATCCTGAAGAGTCTCTGGATATCTTCTTCCCCAGTGTGGCATCACCATCTTCCTTTGGGCAAGGCTTGAAGAAAGGTTTAGAGTCTGTACTTGTGACAGCCCAGCAGTCGGCAGGGGAACCCTGGCTTCCCAGTCAAGGGGCTCTAGATCTGAGAACCAGCTTGGGGCCTGGGATTGGAGCACAAGACCAGACTCTCCACAGTGGAAAGTTTTCCATAATACAGATACATCTTTTTTTTTTTTTTTTTTTAAGATTTCATTCATTCATTTGAGAGAGAGAGAGCATGCATGAGTCGGGGGAGGGGCAAAGGAAAAGGAAGAGAGAAGCAGGCTCCCCACTGATCAGGGAGCCTAACATGGGGCTCGATCCCTGGACCCTGAGATCATGAACTGAGCTGAAGGCAGGCGCTTAACCAGCTGAGCCACCCAGGTGCCCCCTCAAAAATACGTTTTAGTAGGCTGCCCATCTATCTCTTTCCTAAGAACACTGTGATCATTAGCCACTGCCACAGATGCTGGTGGGCACAGCCCTCCATCCCCACCAAAGCCAGAGAGCCCAGCGGGGCAGTGGCACCTCCAATCATCGGGGAAGAGCAATCAGTGGAGCTTTTCAAGAATGTTAGCGTCCCCCCTCGCCCCTGCATTTCTTAGCTCCTTAACAAGGGGAAGGTGCTCTGGGCCCTCTTGAGGGATGTGGTGGGCAGAGGAGAGTAAAGGTTTCACAAAATAAATCCACTTCCACATTCCCAATCCCCCTAACCCTTTGGAACCCTTTCTCCATATTATGCCGAAGACATTCTGGCATCTCGCCTTCATGAAGTGTGGGTCCCCACGGGGTCCCAGCTGTAGCCATCCAACCAAATAAACCAGTAGACCAATCTGAAGCTGCACATGACCACCTGGTTCTCTGGTAAGAGCAACCATACAGAGAAATATGGTCCCCCGGTGTAGTATCCTGTCTTCTCTGTCTAGCATCCTTAAAATACACGACTACACGTAGTTCCCAGGGTTCTGGTAATGTAAGTCATCAAAACCTTGCAATTATTTTGTAATCCAGGCTATTATCTTTTGTGAAGACTTTGTACTTGTTCCTTGGAGTGTGCTGAACCATGAGCGGTGGTTGGTTGGGTTTTGGTTAAGGTAGGCCTACCTCGCAAGACCACTTCCCCGTGGGAGATTTCAGGGTCTTCACATGACGAAAGCCCGGTCTCCTCGGGCACTGAAGGCAAGCTGCTCCCACAGTCAGAAAAAGGATCCAAGTGTCTCTGGGCTTCCAAATTACCAGCTTCACCTGAGTCCATCCAGATGTCCCCATCCCAGGACTCAGGGTCCCACTCCTTCCCAAAGAATACCCTAAATTTCCTGTTAGAGACTTGCCATAGCTCCTATTTCACTTTTTAATTCAAAAAAGACTTTAAGAGGCACCTGGGTGTCTCAGTTGGCTAAGTGTCTGACCTTGGCTCAGGTCATGATCCCAGGCTCCTGGGATCGAGCCCCGCGTCAGGCTCCACACTCAGCGGGGAATCTGCTTGAGATTCTCTCCCTCTGCCCTTTTCTCCACTTTGCCCTCTCTTTCTCAAATAAATAAATAAATCATTAAAAAGAAAAGAAACAAGGTGGACACATAGTTACTGTAGCGGTAGCACCTAAAATATCTCCCAAGTGAGCTTCCTAAGCAACTCCTCCAATCTACAATGTTTGGTAATAAGATGTTAATGACACTAAGAACTGTAACAGGTCCTGATACCACTTAAAAATCTTAGCTAATAGTAAGTTTTAAGTGTTTCCCATGGAAAGCAGTTATCTGTAGGCAGCAGTAACTGCCCCTGAGGCTACAGGGACAGAGGGAAGAGGTTGGAATCATTAAAATTTAGAGGCTTGAAGGAGAGATCCTGCAGCGCTGGAAATCAGACCGACCAGGACAGGCCACCACTCCATGTGGACTGGGTGCCATGCTGACTGGTAGTGGGTTTCCTGGAAAAGGGCAACCGGACTGGTTCGAAGAGCCTAAGAAGGCTGCAACCGGATCCGTGGGGGTGAAAGAGAGTGGCTGCAGTGACATCAGAAGGACAACATCCGTCCGTCATCTCCCAGATCTCCAGCCTCTCCCCAGACGCCCGACTAGCAATGCATAACTGAGCCATTTGGCAAAAGAGAATGTGGCTTCCAGAGTGCCATCCCCCGCATTGAGAAATGTGTAGGAAGGGGTAGGTTTGGAGCTCAAAGACAATAGGTTAATAACTAGCAGACCCACTGACAGAGAAATGCATAAAACCTCGGTATATACAAGTTAAACACTGACAATTCCAAGAAGCCCCTTCAAAACCTGTCCGCTCACAGTCCTCCCCACCCCACCCCACGAAGGCAATCGCGGCCCTAATTGTTAAGGTATCACCTCCATGTTTCTCTTTATATTTTTATCACCGATGTCTGCGCACCTAAACACTGTGGTTGATTGTTTCCGGGTTGAAACTTAGAGATGTATTCTTTTGTGCCTGGGCTCTTTTACTCAACATGTAATTGTGCAGAGCTATAGTGCATTCTCTTTTTTTGCCATATAATAGTCCATTGTATAAATAGTGTATAAAGATATCTTTGTATAAATATATCATATAAATACATCATCATTTATTAGCCATGACAGTTGATGGGACATTTAGGGTGCTTCCAAACAACTGATAATTTTAAGGCACCAAAGATATTTTGAATACTTAAGATATTATTTTGGATAATTAGGATTTTTATTCTCAAACTTGCTAGTCTTGAGATCCCTTTATACACTTAAAACTTACTGAGGACACCAGAGGTTTCTATGGGTCTTATTTATCTATCAATATTTGCTGTATTATAAATTTAAAATGAAAAAGTGAATATATTTATTAACTGATAAAAATAGCAATAATAAACTAGCACATGTTATCATAAATGACATATTTTTACTTTTAAAAACTGTATATCCTGAGGCACCTGTGTGGTTCAGTCGGTTAAGCGTCCGACTCTTGATTTCAGCTCAGGACATGATCTCAGGGTTATGAGATCAAGCCCTGAGTCATGCTCTATGCTGAGCAAGGGGACAGCTTAAGATTCCCTCTCTTTCCTTCTCTCTCTCTCTCTCTCCCTCTGCCCCATTCCCCAGCTCACATGCACTCTCACTCTCTCTCGGGGGTAAAAAAAAAAAAAAAATATATATATATATATATATATATAT
>NC_081569.1:16346260-16369921 GCF_022355385.1 Mustela nigripes
TTCCCAAAACAAAACAAAACTTAGTGATAAGAGTGTCATATTTTACATTTTGCAAGTCTCTTGAACATCTGGCTTAATGGAAGACAGCTGTATCACTGGATGTGCTTCTGCATTCAATCTGTTGTAATATCTGTTTGGTGGAAGTACATGAAGAAAAACCAGCCTCACACAGATATGTGATTGAAAAAAGGGGGATCTGCAGACTCTGAGAAAGAGTTTTGAGGACCCCCCCACCAGAACACCCTTCCCGAACTTGAGAAAGATGGTCTAGGAAAAGTAGATGCAATTCCTGAACAGAATTGTATGGAGAAAGGCCAGGTGGGTTTTGCCAGTTCTTGTGACCCAGATGCTCTGGTTTAAAGCATTCCCCCTCTGTGAGCCTCCTACTGTGCCCCGTACAAAAAGAAAATTAACATTAAATTCATACAAATAGATGGGCAGAGGCACAGGCAGAGGGAGGCAGAATGGAGCTGGGGGAAGGAGGTATGTCATCCCACCTGTTGACCAGGCAGTGCCACATCTGAATTGCAGTTTAAACTCAGCTAAAGCTTGCTCTCCAAGAGCATTGTGAGCAATTTCTATAGGAAACACATAATGCATTCGTGATAAGAAAATAAAACCAATTTCCTGGAAGAAAACCTAAAACAAGGGGGAGAGACAGAACATCTAGAAGCTTTCCCCCACTTCTCTTCTTGACATTGGGAGCCCGAGGGCAGAGAACAGGATGGTGGCTGAGAGGGAAGAGAGGAGGAAAAGGAATGTCCTGGTAGCTAAGAAGCCCAAGGTTCTGCTCACAGACAAGAAATTCACATGACACACATCAGAATATGATTTCCTATTCTGCAAGAAAAGACAAAGGTATTTCTCCAAGTTCGCAATTTCCCCCTTGAGGAGACTGAAATGCAAACCTTAAGTCAGGAACAGAAACAAGGAGCAAGGACAATATAGAAAACCCTGTCCGCCAAGACCCCCACGCCCCTCACGCCTGCACTCCCTCCCCCCTTATGCATTACTCAGTGTCTCTGAGTTCCCACTTGAGCGAGTAGAGTAATAAGCCCCAAGATCCCAAAGCAGATTGCTAAGTCAGATAAAGAAACTGTCCGCAAAGTAGAACTACATCAGAGCACAAAAGGCGGGGCCTCACTAATGAACAGCAGCCTGGGTTGACAGCCCGGGCCGCTCGCCAGACTCATTTGTTTCCAGGCCTTCCGCCTGCCAACTGAAGTGGTTGAGAATTAATAGGTCCCCAAAATATTTCTCCGGATGCACAATGTAAGAGCTGCCAACTCTGGCCAGTTTCACTGATGTCAGAAGAAGCAACACTGAAATTAAGTGAAAAAGGAGGGCGGGGATAGGGTAAAGCTCGCTCCAAAGGGAAGGCACCCAGGATGGATAGTTCAGGAGAGGCACGGCATTGGCGGGCACCGTCCCTCCATAATTCAGTGTCTGCTCTCAGGTGTCGGCAGGCTAAGGGGAGAATGTGAGAAGGGAAGCCTGCCTCTGCTACCATTAATAAAAATAAGAGTTTAAATGTATGGGCATTTTCACTTAAAATAAGCCACGTAGTATACACTAATCTGCCTTGGGGGTAAATGACAGAAGGAGCTTTAACTAGAACAGAGAATAAAAGGTGAAGCGAAAGGACAGGAGAAGAGTTCTGGGATCCTGATAAGGATAAAATGTTAACCCTTTGATGCTATTAAAATCTCTTTTTTAAAAAGTAGGTGAATTGTCTGATTGCTGTTGCTAGCACTCCCGGGTATTTACCCCAAAGATACAGACGTCGTGAAAAGAAGGGCCATCTGTACCCCAATGTTTATAGCAGCAATGGCCACAGTCGCCAAACTGTGGAAAGAACCAAGATGCCCTTCAACAGACGAATGGATAAGGAAGATGTGGTCCATATACACTATGGAGTATTATGCCTCCATCAGAAAGGATGAATACCCAACTTTTGTAGCAACATGGACGGGACTGGAAGAGATTATGCTGAGTGAAATAAGTCAAGCAGAGAGAGTCAATTATCATATGGTTTCACTTGTTTGTGGAGCATAACAAACAGCATGGAGGACAAGGGGAGATGGAGAGAAGGGAGTTGAGGGAAATTGGAAAGGGAGGTGAACCATGAGAGACGATGGACTCTGAAAAACAATCTGAAGGGATTGAAGTGGCAGGAGAGTGGAAGGTTGGGGTACCAGGTGGTGGGTATTATAGAGGGCACGGATTGCATGGAGCACTGGGTGTGGTGAAAAAATAATGAATACTGTTATGCTGAAAATAAATTAATTTAATTTAAAATTTAAAAAAAACTTAAAAAATAAAAAAGTAGGTGAATTGGAGCAGACAGTTGGCTGCAAAGTGTCTCAGAGTGTATGTGTTCTCGCCGCACATGTTCTTATCAAAATGCTTCCAAGCCATTTCTGAATCTGGGGATTTGCCCCACCTTCTGCTTCAACCCTGGAGATGAGTCTGCATGGTCCACGAGCATCGGGTCTCCCACTGGTTGAGCTTACTGGACTCCCAGCACAGCGCTCAGTGCTCTCACCTACGTTACCATATGTGAACCGTACATTCGGTTCTTGAGACAACCCAGGTGGGTGGTCATTTTTATCTCCATTTCCACACGAAGAAACTGAATTTCAGAAGTGAAAGAACTTACTCTCTGATATTTAAATAGCCTTCAGTGCACCACTATTGGGATCAAAACCAAACAATAAGCAACTTTAAACTCTGTGTGTATATTTGTGCGTGTGTGTGTGTATGTGTGTGTGTGTGTGTATGCATGCGTGCGCGCATGTGTGCGGGTGATGGGGAGTGTGGCAGAAGGTGATAAAGTTGCCTAGAGCTATCTGCACAACTTGAGAATCATCTTCTATGAACTAGATTCCAAAAGTGGCTGTAAGACATTCATCTTTATGTGTATTGAAAAACTCAAGGAGGAATTCAGTTTGGCATTTCAAGGTACCACTAAGGAAAAACTCTAAGAGACCGAAAACAGACAAAACTGACAACTAGGAGCTGCGAGCTATTTTCAACCGTTAGTGGCCTCCCCAAAAGCATAGCCCATGTCAGCCATCTTCTAAGATATGTCACCAAAGGAATCTCCAACTGCAAGAGAATGTCTCCATAAAACAACTTACACACCCATCTCAGACTACTCAGGACATGGTTTCTCCCCAACTAGCCAGTCAAGACTTACAAGGTTCAATACACATGGTTGTCAACATCCCAAGCAGTCTGTATCAGTCAGGGCTATCAATACTACCTGCTGTGACAAACAACCCCCAAATGTCTCACTGAGAGAACAGATCAATGTGAACTGCTTGACTTTATTCTAAGCATGTCTTAGATGTATCTCATGGCTCTGCCACTGGGCCTTCTTAAAGTCCCTCTGAATCCTCCCCATTCGGAGTCTGCATCCCACGTGAAAAGTCATTTCTGTCCATATCCCTGGCCTGAGCTCACTATGCCATCTGATGTGAGGCCTGGAAAAAAGCAATTCAGTTGTATGTCCAGGAAGGAGGGGAAAACCAGCTATTGTGAAGGCAAGTAGCTCAGCCAACAGTCCCTGTGATTCCCAGGGATCCACTATATGAGGGATTGTCTGTGGAGGAGGGGAGAGCAGTGTGGAGGCAGCACTGGGAGAAGGCCTCACTGGATTCAGTCCCAGCTCTGCCAAGGACTAAGGCTGTATCTTGGCCCAGATACTGAACCCCTATATGTGATATGATGCTTAAAATAACTGGCTCCAGGGTTGTTATGAGGACTGATTAGAGCAATGCATAGAAGCGTGGGCTTTAAATGATTAAAGACCAAATACGGGACCCTTTGCCAAGGAAGGACTTTGACTATCTCAAGAGGAAGCAGGAGAGAGCTGATGATTCCTGCTGGTGGGAGGTGTATTGCTCAGGCAGTCCCCAACCTGAAAGCTGTTCCCTGCCCCAATCCAGGAAAGCCTGACCGGCACATGGCCCCTGCACTCCGGCCCCCCACCTTCTGACGCCACAGAGTCTGCCCTTCTCCCAGAGAGGCAAAGCAGAGGCATGGTGCCCTGAGTAGGAAACATGACCCCAAATAACAAGCAAGTAAAGCAAGTATAAAGAGGTTTTAGCAGAAGGTACCACAAAGGAGGGAAACATTCCCTGGCTCATCTTTGCCTGGATCCAATAGCAGCAGGTAGGATCAGGGAGAACCGCCAGTGTGGAAATCCACTCTGTCTTAGACAGTGAGCTTTGGGCATTGGCAGGGAGAGGGACCAAAGGCTTCTTCCCAGTATCCTACCAGCCTTGATACAAGGATGTCCCTGTTCACTTCAGAACCAAGAGCGAAAGGAAGTGATTAGGACCCTACAAGTGGACATGTGATATACCATGGGGAATGAGAAGACCCAGTGAAGACCAAAAGAGCCACATCCCTCAGCCACACACCAGAGGAGGCCAAAGGCACCACTGCTCACCCTTCAGGAAAGCCTTATGTCGAGTCATCCCAAATGACATCATGCTGCCCACAACTGGATTTTCTTTTGGCTCTATGCCTGAAGTCAGGAAAAGGCTTTTATTCTAAATCTCAACTTCATGGCTTGGGGCTTGATTACTTAAGATGCTTAATGGCAGGGCTCTCTCTTTCCCACTTGTCCTCAGAAACCACAAAGGGGCCGAGCTCCTTCTAGCTGTCAACACTACCAACCTGAGGACAGAAATTTCATCCCCGTGGTTACAAAATGGCTGCCTAACCTCCAGCCCTTCCACTGCTGTTCCAGACTGGAAAAAGAACAGAAAGGGAAGGCAAAAGGCAAAGAACAAAGGGCAAAAGGCCCATGCCAGCTGACCCTGCCCCTTTTAATCAGGAAAACCAAGAAATTCCTCAGAAGCTCCGCCCAGTAGACTTCCATGACTTTGGCCAACTCTATATCCCATGGCCACCCCAAATGCAAGACTTCATGGGAACTTACATTCTTTGGCCTATACATTGTTCCCCTGGGGGGGGGGGGGAATCTGTCCATAAAGAAGAAGGGAAAACACATTTTAGGCAGATAGCCAGCAGTATTGGCCACAGAGTGTATCTAAAAGGCCCAGAGAACTTCACTTTGGGAATCAAAATTAAATCTGGAATCAGGACTGAGGGAGGTAGAATGCCCTTTTTAGCATCCACTCTGACAGTTCATTTCCACCAAGGCCCAAATGCCTGGGACGAGACTATCAGTACATCATCCCCTTGATTCACTCAAACAGCTCAAAATGTGTGCATTTCCACATAATTACTGATTTCCTCAACAGATTTAATGTCTAAGTTTATCTTCACTTTAATCCAATTTCATGCTTGGAGCAGAGGGATTTCGGCAGAAGGTCTTCCTTAACCTTCTGATATCATTAATTATTGCTACACTGGGAGTTAGTGCATGGAACAAGCAGGTTTTTAAATAGAAATCATTTGTCTCTCAGCAGGGAGGCTAACGGCTTTATTTCCGAACACTCCAACTGCCCCGCTTGAGTAATCGGTTCATGGTGATCTCCCTGCGCTCACCTCTGTGCCCGATCATTCCTTCCTCCTTGGTTCCCAGATCAGCCCAATTTGCCACCTGTAGCGAGAGGAGTCCATTTCCTCCTTTAATTGTTGAACGGGGTTTTTGAGAAGGAAAGGCCAGCCTTTCCCTGAGCCCTGGGCATTTGGTCATGGTTCCTGGTGATTTTCTGCTAAAGGAAATCCCCTAACTCATTAAAAAACAAAAAAGAAAAAAAAATAGATTAATTGACCAGTTCAGTAACAAGTCGCTCCAGGACCCAATAAACTTTGCAAAAAGTACATTCCAATTACAACTGTGCTCAGCGGGAACCCGGTGGGTAGACCAGCAGTCTTTCTCCGGCGTGCAGGAATTTTTACATTTTCGTTTAGATTCCTGTCACTCTTTTCCTTCAGTGTGGGCCATGGGTCCGGCGACAGTTCCCCCACTCTGTCACTCTACCTGCTGCTGTGGCCCACATGGTCAGCAAATGACTCTGTGACACCGGGGGGGAGGGGTGTCTCAGAGAGGGTGGTTGCAGGCTTGAGTTGGCAGGAGCCCTTGCATGAGGCATTTTGGCCACGGACAGACCACTGTCCCTAGAGCACAAACATCTGGGAAGTTGTCGGAGCTCCCGGCTGCTGGTGCAGCTGTAACCTGCCCTCCACAGCAGGAGAAGGTCAGCAGGAAGAAGGGATTTGGGTAACTAGCCTGATTGCAAAAGCAGGCCAAGGGAGTGTGAGATAAGGTACTTGCTGAAAGCCTCAGTGGGGACACTTCTGAACGGCTCTGCTCCCTTTAGGCTGAGATACACCAGCATCTGGAAGCCTCAGACACCAAAAAGTATCCCTCCTGAAAGGACACCAAGTAGAGAGAGTGGAAGAGATTTCGTGCAGGTACGGATTCCACATCAACTCCATAGATGTTCAAGCAGGACTCTCATCTAGAACTCAGGGGTTGAAAAACCTGTTAAGTCAAGGTCTTTCCCTGCCTCTCAAATAAAACACAATTTAGAGGTAAAATTAAAGCTACTAAAGCATTCTAAATTCAGCATCTCTTTTCTCAGCTGTCTTCCCCCTCGACATTTTTTTCCCACCCCAACTTCCTTGCACTAGTGTCTCTTCCAATGCAGGCCAAAGGAGCTCATGTGGGAGGACTTGTGGCACAGGAGAAAAGGCCAAGTCAACACCTGAGTCTGTGTGGGGACTCAAGGGGAGGGGCTCTTGCTTCCAGAAACCCTTGGCTCACAGCCCTTCAGTGACCTCTGGCTGCACGCCTCAAAGTGTGTCCTCACCATGGCCGACAAGCTCTAGGTCACCAATCAAGGCAGATTTATCTCAATACTCCCAGTCATTGGCACAATGTCCAGAAGCTAATAGGTACTCAATCAGGGTTTCTCAACCTCGACACTATTAACATTGTGGACCAGGTAATTTGTCGTGGGGGCTGTCCCGTGCCCTGGAGGATGTTTAGCCCCATCCTGATTCCATCCCGTACATGCCATTCCAACAACCAAAAATGTCTCCCGATGTTTTGCGTCTTTGGAAAACCCAGAAAGACACAAATGTTTGCTAATGCAGAGGGAGAGGGGGAAGCAGGCTCCCCGCTGAGCAGGGAGCCAGACGTGGGGCTCCACCCCAGGACTCCGGGATCATGACCTGAGTGGCAGGCAGATGCTTAACAAACTGAGCCCCAGCCGATACTGCTTTTGAATTCTTATTTCTCATAGTGTTTCTCATGACCTTTGTGGAAGACCCCATGGTTGGGGAACAGGAAGATCAGAGAGATTCACTAGGCTCTTGGAGTTTGCGACATTTTCCCTGAGTGTTGGTGCTGTTGCCCACGAGATGTTTATCTCAGAGACGAAGTAATCATGGTCATGGTCAGAGAGCATGGCCCCTGCTGAAAATCTCTCAGGCTAAAACAACCACAGCCCTTGGTGCAACTTGCAAGTTTTCCCGTGATCTCAAATCCCCATGTCCTCACCAGCCTCACTCCCCACCACCCGCTATGGGCCCCTTAAGTGCCAGACACCACGCCAACTTGCCAGCGTTCTCCAAGCCTGCTCTGTCCTTCCTCCTTCTGCCTGGACCATCTTGGCCCCTTGGCACTCTGCAGGATGCCTCCCGATGGTTCAGCCCTGGGCTCTGCGCTCACCACCCCTCCCGGAGCAGAGGAAACACCTCCCCCAAACCCCACCTGCCACATTGCTGCAAATGCCAGCAGGGCTCTGCTCTAACACAGGGCCAAATGCACATGTTCCAGGATGGGTACCATTACTGGGTTAAGGCCTGAAACACAGCTGCTGTGCCCTCATCCACACGACGTCATGCTGAGTGACCAACTCTCTCCATGCTCCGCCCGAAGCAGTAACACAATGGTAACTCAGTTTTGTTTTGTTTTGTTTTTTTAACGTCATTTAGAAAAAAATAAAATAAAATAACAAGCAGTTGATTAACTAAGTTTGGAATTGGATTTTTTTTTCCCCCTACTGGTTATTTGGGCACTGTGAATATACAATCAGAATTCTTGGTTCGCCAGACCTTACAACAGTATTCTAAACATGCTACAGATATTCAAAAATTACACACTGCAGTGGGAGGTGTTTTAAAAAACACATTAGTAAAATTGGATCTACAGCACCAAGTGTTAGCGACGGTTTAAAATATTAATGCATGTTGGGTGCCAAGTTATTCTGAAGGCTCAACCAGACTTCTAATTTGGCAGGGATAATTTCATATAGGCAATTAGATACACGTGCAAATATTTAACTCTAAGTTGCTGCTTATACCATTGGAATATAGTGGTTTGTCAACTAGCCGCCTGGTTGGCAGGGCCAATTAAGGCTGCGCCCATATGACAACAAAAGCCTCTTCACCTTTTAAAATTCTCCCACCTTTTCAGCATTCTGGGAATACATACAATTTGGGCCAGTTTTAGGCAGAAAGTAAGAAAGATTCGAAGATACCTCTGAATTCTCAATTGTCAATGGAGTCGAAAGGGCTGGAAATACGCCAGCTATAGACAGTCACCCATACTTCCCGTCGCGTGTCTCCTAGGAGATCATGAATCGCTGAGTTGGCTAAACGCACTCAAACTCATCCTTCAGTTTGGATGGATTTTTCAACAATTGCACATTTCATGTAAGAAATGAACATTTTCGAAAAAATCAATTAGCATATGAAAGATCAAGTTTCACCCTATATATTAAATAGTAAGTGCTATGTGTGTGTAAACACATACACACACGAATGGAAAGATATGCCAATGGAAATGTGTAAGGAAGCCAGAATTTTCCAACGTCCAGCTTCACCACTTGTCCTGAAGAGCCAAATGACAGGAAATCCAGTATAACATACAGGAGCAAGAACCACACTTGGGATCAGAAGGTAGGATCCAGCCTGGCTTTTTGGTTCACAAGTGTGTGACCCTCGGGAGGCTAACCTCTCTGAGCCTCCGTTTCCTCAATGGCAAAGTGGGAAAATCATCTCACACTTGGAAGGATGTGGCAAAAATTGCATCTGAAGAAGTCAAATGATCACTTTCTACCTTTCTTCCTTCCAGAATAAGGGAAGCAGCCCTCCAAACCAACCTTGCCCAGGGCCTGTGGTCTTCTGAGGGACTTATGATGTAGGGAGCTTTCTCTGTGCTCCTAGAGCACTCTGTGGGAGGGCTCCTTCAACAGCCACATGTCTCCTGAGACACATTTCTAAATTAATACAACACTGTATTCCAAATGAGCCTGACATTGGACAAGCGCTGTGGGGCTGGATTCAATAACATGAACTACCCAAGTGTTTAAGTTATAGGCTTTCCAACAATTCCAAGAAGCAACAATCTTTCAAGACAGCTATGGCACATTTTAGCCATGACGCCATATTTCAGGCTTCTGGCTTTTAAATATAGCAAGCCCTTCAAATTCCCTTAACAACTTAACTCACCAAGTCCATCCAAAAAATTCCCAGATACACATATTCTTTCTTATGTAGCTCAAAGCAGCAAGCTTATATGGCATTTTGTCATTTATTGAAATGCTTCTGTGCCTTGCAAAGATTAATCCTAATAATAAATGTACCTTATCTTTTTATCAGTTGGTCAGCCATTTTACAAAAGACAATCTGATCCTCAAAAATCTCAACAGGGACACCTATTAGTATCTTCAAGCTGAGAGCCCACAAGAGTTCACATCATTTTTTGTCAGTCAACAGCAGACCACGCAATCACTGTTCCCACTCCTTACACCATGCAGAGCAGCATGTGTAAAAGGACAAAGATGGAACCATTGGGGGCGCCTGGGTGGCTCAGTGGGTTAAGCCTCTGCCTTCGGCTCAGGTCGTGATCCCAGGGTCCTGGGATCGAGTCCTGCATCGGGCTCTCTGCTCAGCGGGGAGCCTGCTTCTCTCTCTCTCTCTCTCTGCCTGCCTCTCTGTCTACTTGTAATCTCTGTCTGTCAAATAAACAAATAAAATCTTGAAAAAAAAAAAAAAGATGGAACCATTGGACAGAGAGGCCCTATCGGGCTTACTAACTGTGTGACTCTGGACTATTACCTACCCCTTTTAGCCTCAATGTCCTCATCCATAGAATGCAGTAAGACGGACAGAGGACCAGAACAGATGTGGTCCCAAAGAAGACACACAAGTGTCCCACAGACAGATGAGAAGGTGATCAGTATCACTCATCATCATGGAAATGCAAATCAAATCCAACAATTGTTAGGATGCCGTGTATCAAAAAGACAAGAACAAACAAGCATTGGTGAGGTGTGGAGGAAAGGCGAACCCTCGTGCACTGCTGGATTTATATTTCCAATTTATATGGAAATATAAATTGGTGCAGCCACTCTGGAAAACAGGAGGGAGGTTCTTCAAAACACTAAAACTAGAACTACCATTTGATCCAGTAATTCCACTTCTGGATATTTATCCAAAGAAAAGGAAAGCACTTATTTGATAAGAAATATGCAGCCCCATGTATATTGCAGTGTTATTTACAATAACCAATACATGGAGGCAGCCCAAGTGTCTGCTGATGGGTAAATGGACAAAGAAGATGTGGTACACATGTACAATGGAGTATTACTCAGCCATAAGAAGGAATGAAATCTTGCCATTTGCAGCAATATGGGGGGGGATCTAAGAAGGTATTATGCTAAGTAAAATAAGCCAGACATAAAAAGATGAACACTGCATGACTTCACTTATACACGGACTCTAAAAAAGAAATGCTCAAACAAACAGCAACAACAACAAAAAAAAGAGAGAGAGAGAGAGTCTCATAAATGTAGGGAACAAGCTTGTGGTTGCTACATGGGAAGGGTTGGGGATGGGCAAAATGGATGAAGGAGAGGAAAGGGAGTAAGAGGTACAAACTTCCAGTTATAAGATAAAAAAGTGACAGAAATGAAAAGTACAGTAAAGGGAAAACAGTCAGTAATATTGTAATACACTTGTCACAGTGAGCATTTCATAATGTATATAATTGAAGAGCTATGCTGTACCCCTGAAACTAACTTAATATTATATGTCAATTATAATTCAATTAAAGTAAAAAGGATACAATAATTACACCAATGACTTGGGACCACTGTGCCCCACTGTGTTCCAGGTGCTGTTGAGCAGAGCCCGAGAAGGTCCCGTGCCTCAAAAGAACACTTCTTTCTGCACGAACAGAACACCACACTCAGTGTGCTCACCTCACCGCCCTCGAAGCCACTACCAGTAGTGGAACAGATTTGTGGTGAACAAAAATCCTCTGTGGAACTTTCTCTTCAAAAAGTTATTTCTAGAACTTTTTTCTTTGGAAAAATAATATTGTTTTCGGACAACAAACTTTATTCTGTTTTCATCAGTTTTTGCAGGCATTCACCGTGTGTGTGTGTGTGTGTCCTGGCAATCTGATCCCATGAACAGATTCTTGTAGCCACCACTACCATCCGAACACAGGAATTCCTCTTGTAACCCCTTTACAGGTGCACCTTAATACCAACTTTTTAAAATGGATTGGGGTGCATAGCAGCATAAGTCACAACAGAGAAAAGGTGGAAGGCATCCAAATGTCCACTATGGATATACAAAATGTGCTCTATCCATGCAACAGAATATCATTCAATCCTTTTTCTTTTTTTTTTTTTTTTATTTTTTTCAGTGTTCCAAGATTTACTGTTTATGCACCACACCCAGTGCTCCATGCAATACGTACCCTCCTTAATACCCACCACCAGGCTCACCCAACCCCCCTCACCCCTCTCCCTGGTTTGTTTCTCAGAGTCCACAGTCTCTCATGGTTTGTCTCCCTCCCATTTCCCCCAACTCACTTTCCCTCTTAAAAAGGAAGGAAATTCTAACACCTCCTACCACCTGGATGAGCCTTGAGGACATTCTGCCAAGTGAAATATGCCAGTGACCAAAGGACAGATACTGTATAACTCTGCACATATGAGGCGCCTAGAGTAGCCAAGTTCATAGAGACAGAAATTAGAACGATGGTGGCCGGGAATGGGGGAGGGGGGCCAGAATGAAGAGTTGGTGTTTAATGGAAACAGAGTTTCCTTTTACAGGATGCAAAGAGCTCAGGAGGTTGCTGTCCAATAACGGGAACATACTTAGCATGACTGAACCATACACCGAATAATGGTCAGGATGGCCAATGTTACATTATGTATTTTACCATGATTAAAAATAAAAATAAACTAGAAATAAAACTGATTATGATTATGTGGACTTCCAGCACTCCCAGGCCAACTTCAGGGTCGTCCTGAGGAGGAGAAAGTGTCACACTGCAGTTACACACGCCACCCCTGGAAGCAGGAGGCCCCAGACTCAAATCCCAGCCCGGGATGTTTACTATCTACGTGGCTCCCTCCAGGAAGTTACCTATTCCAACCCCAATCCTACTCCTTCCCCATCTGAAAATGTCAATGGCAAGAGAACTTACTTCACAGGGTTCTGATGAAGATTAAATAAGGTATTGCTTCTGAAAGGTCCATGGCCTGTGTTTCATGCTCAGTGAATCCAAGACGTGGGCCTAGAAGGCCACTACCCTCCTGATGGGTTTTCCAAGCCTCTCCTGCAAGACGGGAGCTGGGGGCTGGTTCAGAAAGGAGCCTAGATAACAAAGTAGATCACCAAACAGAGCAGGCCCCCTGTTCCTAGGTCGCCGTCTGCCCACGGAAGGACCTGGGAACCCCAACTCACCCCAAGAGCGCTCCAACTCCTCGCCCACCCCCTCTGCATTTTTTATCACATTTCTATTGATCTTCAGTCACAACAGTTTTGTGGGTTTTTAAAATTTCAGTCCTAAATCCCACTTGCCCCGCATTGGTAGCTTAAAAAATGTGAGAGGTCACAGAAAATATAGGCCAATGAAAATAACATTGCAGTAAGAAATTAATTGCTAAGCTTGTTTAATATGACAGGGGACTCCCTAAAATCCTATTATATCATTCCCTGCTTCCTTTCATCGTGTGCACTGATTCTGAGCACAAAGGCCAGGGCAGGCTCCCCAGTGCATTGCTGCATTAATTTGACATTTCTGGCTCCAATTAACCTTACATTTTAGCTATTTTCTAAAGATTGTTCTTTTAATTTGCGATAAGGTTATTTTTTTTTTCTGTTGGTGCTCACTGGCTTGTGCACAAAGGCCTGTTGTAGAAAATCCAGCCCAGTTTCTGCATGCTTCAAGGTAACACACTGTTGTCTATACTGGTAAGCAGAAGGGTTGGGCCAAAGACCGTCTCACACCATGTGTTAGTTAGCATAGGACAGGCCTGATTCCAGAGCTGGGTGGAGTGACCTACACAGGTATAGTGGGCTTGTTGAGCTAGGAGCCCATACTCAAGGCAAGATCGAGAAAATTAAAAAAAAAACAAACCACAGATTCTGACTCGGTGGATCTGGATTCAAGTCCAGTCCCACGGGCCTCCCTTACCAGCTCTGTTATCACAGGCAACCTGGCTCATTCTGTGGAGCCTCAGTGTTCTCACCCACCAAATGGGGCAAAGCCATCTCCCTCCTTGGAATATTAAATAAGAGATCACTAGGAAACTGCCCTTCTCAGAAGAACCTCCGGGAATCGGTTCCCTACCTGCCTCTCCTAATGTCACACACAGTTCAAGGGCAGCAGTCAACAAACACAGACTGTGGGCCAAATCCAGCCCACCACTTGATTTTGTAAATAAAGTTTGATTGGAACACAGCCACGCTCACTTATGTTTCTTATTATTAACAACGGCAGAGTTAAGAAGTGGTGACAGTGACTTTATACCCCTCAAAACCTAAAATATTTACTATCTGGCCCTTCTTAGACAAAGTGTGACAACTTCTAGAGGAATGAAAGAAAGCCAAGAGGTCATGGGACTTGGCACCATGGTACACCTCCTTTACTGCCGCCTGGCTTTGCCTTGCGGCTGGATCCTAGAGGCTTGAGAATAAGGGAAGATGCCGGTGAGGGTCCCCCACCTCCGCCACAGCACAGCCGCACAACAGAGCTTCAGCTGATACTGTGGGTGATGCCTGCCTCTCAACTGGAGACCCTGGAATTGAGAATTCTCAGTTTCGATCGTTTATCTCCAATCATCTTTGGAATTGAAGCCCACTGTGTGATCAGACTTGAGCTCTGCAAACACAGAATCGATTTCCCATAAGGTATTTTGAACAAGGGACCCTTCCCCAACTTCCTTCTCTAAACTGTCACCTTATAGCTCCTTCCATTGGAAGGGCCCTGAGCTATGACTGACACTTGGAGGGGAACATAAATGACCCATACAGCAGTCCTTAAAGCCTTGATATCTATACTCCAGTAGGTATAGAGTAATGGGTATATCTATACTCTAACAGGGAACATACACATAAAACAAAATGTGTGAGGGCACCTGGGTGGCTCAGTGGGTTAAGACGCTGCCTTTGGCTCAGGTCATGATCCCAGGGTCCTGGAATCGAGGCCCGCATCGGGCTCTCTGCTCAGCAGGAAGCCTGCTTCCCCCTCTCTCTCTGCCTGCCTCTCTGTCTACTTGTGATCTCTCTCTGTCAGATAAATAAATAAAATCTTTAAAAAAAAAAAATGTGTGACACAAGTGTCACCCAGGCAGCAAAAGAGTGTCTCACTCTTACTCAGTGTGTGGTCCAGGGACTAGCAACAACAGGGTCACTTGGAGCTGGTGAGAAACTGGGAGTCACAGGCAGGAGACTGATAAACATAAGTGTCAATAGGGTCCGCTGGGCATTAGAAATACAAGAGATTATAAAGGGAAAGGCGTTCCGGAGCAGGAGGGGGAGCCTTCCCCTGACTGGGAGAGCAGACAGGCCGGCAGGCAGAAAGCAGACTGCCTCCCTGATAGATGCAGCCCCGAGAAAGCTCTGGCCAGACCAGCAGCCGATGGCAAATGAGCTGGAGTGGACAGTGACCATTTCAGTGACATAACCAACCCCCTCTTTATCATCCTGCCCTTACTTCCCTTAGTCCTGTTTTTGTTTTGTAAGCCTCGAAACCTATGTGTAAAATCACATAATTAAAAAAAATTTTTTTCAGATAAACCTGTTTTTATTTCTTGAGTTTGAGTAACCTTTTCTCAAAAGATGACCCTAATCATTGAATGTTGATCTCACTTTTCTGCCAAACCAGTATTTAATGAAACTGTTTTATGGCTGAAATGTCAGGGATCATTTTTAAGTGCTTCCTAGACCATCAGATATATTCGCACCCCCCCCCCAAGCCCCCAACAGGATCTTCCTCTGTCAAAGCTTTATGTTCTCCGGTAAGCTAAGAAAAAACTTTTCCAGCTTTCGGTATGCACAGAAAGGATTAGAAAGATATTTTTTCACACTTCAGGCATCAGATGCTGGGTTTTAAAATACCCTGCATGGTGTGAACTTAGCTTTCAACATCAAATGCAGCTTTAATCCAAGTTTGAAACCAAGCGGCTGAGAAATGAAGATGTTGAGCAGCAAAACACACGCCGCAGAGCGAGTGTCGTGCCGTGAAATTGACATAAGTGTGGGCAAGTGTAGCCATTCACACCCAAATAGACATCTGGAGATCATACGTGATTCTGGATCCTCCACCTCCATCCCTGGTGGGGTGGGGGGGTAGGGGGGGAGTGTGCATGCACAAACACACACACACACACACACACACACACACGCCAGTTACTAGACATGCCAACTGAAATGTCGTGTATCCTTTGTACTAATGTCCATTCCATACGTGTACTTGACATCTGTACTAGGGGAAAGCTGGGGAGATGCCCAATGAAATATAGTTGCTACTCTTCCCATTTTAAAAAGAAATAGCCCCTCACACCCTGGAAATCACTGTGTTCTGTATCATCATGATTTGCTCTGTTTTGACAACTCAGATTATTGAAGAACAGAAAATACTAGTTGAGCCTCTGTAGGACTGGGGGTTTGCTGCCTACAGGTGCACCCAGGGGTGACACTGCTGGTGATGTGCGCCCCTGGACCCGGTGCTTGTCCCACATTTCCAAGTCTAGCCTTTGTGATGTGTGTCCTTGTGGCTGTTCTGTGTGCTGAACCTCAAAGGCAGGTGATCAGTGCAACAGGAGAAACCCGGCTTCACATTGTAAGATCTGGCCCCAGTCCTAGCTCGACTGCCTGGCTCCCTCTGTTTAGCAAGTGAGCCTCGATATGCTCCTCTGGAAAATGGGTCCATGTCGTTTCCTTGCACGGCTTAAGTAAAGATTCAAGGAGTGGAGGTAAATGGGCTTCATATACAATACGGGGGCCCCCAAAGCAAGACCACCTTCCTGAGCACATGGCTGTCACCAAGGAAAGGGCAGACTGGGGCCTAGGTAGATCCAAGAAACTACAAGGGGTCAAAAAGCCTTTCCTATGCTCACCCTCCAAAGTGCTTCTTCCCAGGGAAAAGGTCCTTTAATATTTAACAAAGTATGACGGAATCCTTTCAACATTAGCACTTCTTCCAACCCAACCACACCCCTGCGAGTCTCTTTGGAGAAGTCAGACTCTTAGTTTTTATTGCTTTGAAGCCTGATTAAACTCATCCTTTTTTAAGCATTTCATAACAGCATCCTTTAATAGCCACACTATGTGCAAGAAAGCACTAATAATAAATGTTTTATCTTTAGCCCTCATAGCAGTCCCTACTTCACAGATGAGGAAAATCGAGGCACATGAGGTGCAGTAAGTTGCCTTGGGCCACAGAGCTCCTAAGCGGTAAAGCAAAGATCCAAACTGAGGGCTGTAACCGGCCAGCCCGCATTCCCTTCACCACCGAGCTCTCTGGCCTTACCAGCACTCCTTAGAACACACCCCGCCCCCAAATGATACTTTAGGTATTTTAGATCCACAGGAATATTTAGGGAGCATCTGAAGGGAACACTGGGAAGGTGAAGGTAGAAACAAAGAAAAGGCTGTGATTACATTGGTGTCTAGCTCCCAAAGGGACCACCCTGACTGTCCTGGCTGAAGCCTGATGTCCCTGCTTTATTAAGAGCTTCCTCCTTCACGCTCAGAAGTGGCCAGGCCAGATCAATAAGCTGTATGGTCACCATAGGGTTAAATCTTTTGCAAAGATATATAGACAGTAAATGAATAATAAAAGGAATTTGTAAGAAGCTGTTCTTATGGAAAAAATAGCTACTGTTTCTCTGCAAAAACCCTGGGCAGACTTTATCTCATGCTTTACGATTTTTAGGTACCAAGTCCGTAAACCTAATCTGGATCACAGATTATAACATTGCTCTATAAATTAAATATCCAACACCTTAGTATGCAATACCACAAATCTAGGAGTCCTGGAGAATAAAGATCATTCCCAAACTCTGTTTTAAAACCTTGTCACTTCCTGTTTTAAAGTACGCATTTGTGTGTGTGGCTCTGTTTCGCTTTGCTTTGTGAATTACATTCCAACTTCAGTTTACCTTTTCTTTCTAATTTATTCCATGACTGTGGCTAGTAAATAAAGGAGACAATTATTTAAATCTTATTCTAATTACATAGTTTAAGACGATGTTTACCCGAAAATTGATGAATGCTTATGTTCGACTGAGTTAATAAAAAGTTCCATTTTATAGAAGTCTTTCTGGTTAGTTAACTCTAGACACCATAGCTAAGTCAATAAGGAAAGTTGAACAGAACCGTGTAATTCCCCAAATCTTAGCTATTTAAATGAGGTATTTGGGTTAATAATAATTAAGGCATACTGGCTCATCGGTGTGAAGATTTCTCTCTGTGCTGAAAGGTGTAATTTTGTGAGAAGAACCCGCTGCTGGTCCCCACCCCCACCACTGCAGGATCTCTGCTGGGGGACCAGAGTCCATCCTACCACCTGAGGGGTACCAGAGGAGGAATAAAGGATCTTCTCGGCTCAAACCTCCCAACACAAACAGCTGGTACCCCAAGAGGCCACAGTTCTCTCCAGGAACCCATGGGTTTGCTCTGGAGACCTGGAAGCCAAATCAATGCCCACCCACTACTGGCAATTAGCACAGGATATACAGGGAAGCTCTCCGTGGCTCTCTGTAGGGTTCCTATGCCAGAATGTTCCCCTGGCTAACTCGGGGAAACTGCAGACAGACAAAAGTTTGGGGGAGAGAACTCCAACTTAATCAACCTTAAATAAAGCAACTATTTTCCAGGAACAAAGCTTCTTCTAAGCTGCCTTTTACATAATGCAATTACCCACATTTCCAGTTCTTTTCTCAGAGCCCCAGAGCTGGAGCATTCGTTTCCTGTAAAATTGGGACCTCTGACCCCCTTCAACGTTGAAGTGTATCCCAGGTTGGGGCTACTGATTATCTCCTTTTTATTTTAGCTGGTTTCACTCAAAGGACAAAACATAGGGTCCTTGAGCGTTTGACCCTCCTGAAAATATTTAACATCTGAATTAAACCGACAAGCTTTGCTGGAGTGCTCTTCACATTTTATGTCTGAGGCTATTTTCCCCCAGCACTGAATCACTAAAACATAAGTAGATAAAGACAGCCCTGATAAATTGTGTTCCCTGAACTAAACGCCATCAAGCAAATTCTTGAATTTTCCCTTTTCCGCAGCAAGTGTTATAAACCGTTCTACACCCTCCGTGTCCCCGCTGGATTCAATTATTCTGGAAACAAACATTATTGTTCAAAATGAAGATCCAGGGGCTATTAGCATGATCCAACAGCTGTACTAGGGGTGAACCCAGAAGCAATGAGGCAGAGATGCGGATGGAGGCGAGAAAGGCTGCTTTGATGGAGGATGAGAGACAATAAAATTATACAGCCATCTTGTTTACTGCCCTTTCGGGATTAACACCAAAAGACCGATTCCGTGACAATGGACTGCAAAGAGGAATAATGGGACTTATTGGACATTTCCAGAAGGCATGTCTGGACTACCTTTTTCCCAGTGAATCAGTCAACAATATTTATTAAGCACCTCTGTCACATAAAACATGCTGCAAGGTGCTACGGGGGATATGGAAAAGAGAGCAAGCACGGTGCCTTTCTCAAGAAAGACAGGCATTCTTCTGCCTGGTAAACTAAGTACCTATTTCATGCAAAGTAATAGGCTAGACACGGGGACTAAGAGGAGAGACACACTCTAGCCCGAGGCTGTGTGTGCCCAGCTCCCATGTAGCCCGTGGCTTTGGTGACCGTGTCAAGGCTAGTGGTCTTGTGGTCCTGGCCACAGCTGGACTCAACAGGGCAAAACCCCAGCTCCTGGGTATGAAATGAACACTCCTGATGTCTGATGGAAACCAGTGGGAGTGTTTTTTGAGATGCTGAGCCACAAAACAGAGCAGGTCAATGCAGTGCCAAAAAGGCTACACAGACTCGGGCTTAGAGAAGGGGCCAGAACACAGGAGGAAATAGCAGCAGAGATGACCAAGGTCACGTGCAGCCAATAAGGCCAGAGCTGTAGGTCACTGTGTGGCCCCTGAGAAAGGGGACAGGAACTCAGGCACTGACCTCTAGGCTTCAGCGTACATGGCTCTCTCAAAGTGGGGCTCCAAGCAGATCCCTGGAGTGGGGGGGTGGTAGAGTGGTCCGTATCTGGCCCATCCCTGAGGGATCTAATGGAGAAGGGCAGAGGGTCTCACCTCTGCAGATGAGCAGGGGACTCAGAGAGGAATCCATCCACAGGTGGGAGCTTGTCCTGGAAACATTTTTAAAGGGATGAGCCCATGGGGCATGTGGGTGGCTTGGTCAACTGAGCATCCAACTCTTTGATTTCCCCTCAGGTCATGATCTCAGGGTCGTGAGACGGAGCCCCACGTCAGGCTCCATGCTCCCTGGGATTCTCTCTCTCTTTCTCCCTCTGTCCTTCCCCCTGTTGACGCTCTCTTTCTCTCTCTCTCCCTCAAATAAATTCTCTAAAGGGATCAGACCACAGAGAGGTGTGTGCAGATAGACGGATGGAGAAGCTGAGCCTGAGGAGGGGGCAAGAGCTACCAGTTGGAGGCGAGCCCCACTCTCCTCCTGAGGGCCAGAACCTCTGAAGGACCGACAGACACAGATGCATAATAACGATGGAGAGGTGGCTCTGGAGATTGGCTAGACCCAGAGTAATAGCTGCATCAAACAGGGGCACTGATCAAGCGCTACCAAATGATCTGTGTCCCCACCCCCACCCCTGCCAGAATCCATGTGTTGAAGCCTTGACCTGACAGTGATGATACTTGGAGATGGGGCTTCTATGAGAGAATCAGGTTTAGAGGAGATCATGATGGTGAAGCCCCATGATGGGATCGGTGCCCTTTAGAAGAAGAGACACCAAATGGCTCGCTTCCTTTCTCTCTTTTTGCCAAGTGAGGACACAGTGAGAAGGCAGCCAGCCGTCTACAAGTCAGGAAAAAGGGCCCTAACCAGAAATCAACCATGCTGGCACCTTGAACTCAGACTTCCGGCCTCCAGAACTGAGGAAACAGATTTCTGATGTTTAAGCCCCCTAGTCTATGGTATTTTGTTTTATAGCCCACACTAAGATATCCATGAAGTGGTCCTTACCTTCTCTTCCATTCTCCCTCCCCAGGCTACAGTCTTGAGGGGTCAGTACTCAGAACTACAAGCTGAGGGAAAGACAGCAATGGAGATGACCCCATGCCCTCCCATGGGGGAGGCTGCCAACCCGCGGCCTAGATGTTTTAACTTCTTCTGAATCAGATTCAGAGCATTAAATACTATGCAGGACTGGCATCTTCATTCCTGGAAGGAAACTCCATTTGCTGTAGATGCTACAGGACCTCGTGTTCCTTTAGAGTAACAGGTAAGGTCATAGAGTCCAGGGGTGGCAGGAAAGTGGGGAGAAAATTGAGTTGCATTTTGATCACATCCCCAAGCTGTGAATGTTTAAGAACACAACAAGGAGTGACTGAAAAAACCCTCCACCATGGAGGTGGCTTCAAGTGAGGCATGTGGAATAAGCAAGTTCAAGTAAGTCAGGGCAGGGAAGGGAGAAGGTCAGGACAAGAAACTTGGGAGGGTTACTGGTGACCAGAAATGTGACCTGGTCTAAGCAGGAAAGTGGCATGAAGTAAGCCATGTTTGGGGATGATAGCAGAAGCAAGACCAGTTAGCAGCTTTATAAATTCCTTAGCCAAGAACATTATTAAGACCTGTGGGTCAGACGCACAAACAGAAGAGAATGGGCACAGCAGAGGCATTCAAAGGTAGACTCCACGGGACCTGGTCCCAGGCTGGTCATAGAGGTGGGAGGTGACGGAGGAGAACAGTCCCAAGAGGATGGGATACTCCTGACCTGGGAAGAGTAGAGCAGCTTCAGGAGAAAGATTTACATTAGTCAGCGCTCTCCAGAGACACAGAACCAACGCGAGACGTGTAGATACAGAGATTTATTCTAAGAAATTGGCTCACACAATTGTGGAGGCTGGAAAGTTCAAAGCTGCACTGTGGCTTGTAGGCTCAAGACCTAGAAGAGCCAATGGTGCAGTTCCAGTTCAAAGGAAGTCAGCTAGAGAATCTCCTCTTGCTGGGGGAGGCCAGTCAATTTGTTCTATCCAGGCCTTCAACTAATTGGATGAGGCCCACCCACATTGTGGAAGCCACCAATCTGCTTTACCCAAAAACCTACCAATTTAAATGTTCATCTCAACCTCAAACACCCTCCATGTTGACACATAAAATTACCCATCATAAAGAGCACTAAAACACCTATCTTGCTCAGTTGTCCACAAGCACAGTGGGAGCTGATTGCTCTCCTCAGTACAGAAATGTCAAAGTTCCCGCCCTCCAAGGATGGATACACATCTCCTTGAAGAACCATGTGAGGACTTCTACTGACACCAACAGAAGCAAGTCCCCAGCCCTGCTGTGTCCAACCTGCAGCACAGAAGTCATGGCTGTTAGGTGGAGCCTTTGGAAACTTCCCAGCTGTGCCCAGGAGCCAACTGGGGACATCATTACCAATTTAAGACAGAATTTTCCAGAGTTCACCCACATAATCCCTATGGTGAAGGAGGGGGAATATGAAAAGTTTTACCAATTTGTGCAGATGATAAGGATTTTCCCAAACAAGGAACAATGTCTTACCAAGCAAATATGGAATCTATTTTGTACTCTGTGTTCTCCAAGTTCTGGCTGGTCTAAAGACTACAGGGTACCCAGTATCACCTTGTATCTGTTGGATGTTTTATAATGTGTTCATGCAAATGTGTTCCTGCACCTCCTCTCATTTAAACCTTAAGACAGCTCTGAAAGTTGGGTCATTAATTCTCCATTTACAAGTTAGGAAAGAACACCAGGTGTCTTACAGCCTCTAACTCTGAGCCCAGTGCATCTCAGGCAACACAGCCTCTTCCAGAATGGAAGCCAGATGAATGACCAAACCGTGGGGCACTGGGACGGATCCTAGTGTAGATTGGTGCTGATCATGCTGCATTAACCCTTAAAAGGAGGAAGGGGTGATATAATCAACAGGGGGGGGCAAGGTGCTGGGAATAAAAAATGCAGACCCTGCTCCCAGTAGGTCAGCAGAAAGCACATAAAAATGACACAAGAAAATAACCCCTTCTTCACGTCACTGCACCTCTGCACACAGGGGACATATTCATTCAGAGGCAAGCAAACCAGAGTGCCTTCTGGGAGATGAGCCGCCCCAAGAGATGCTGGAAGGATATACTTACAGCAACAAGAATTATTACGGCATTCCTCCTCTCTCTCTGCCTGCCTCTCTGCCTACTTGTGATCTCTGTCATATAAATAAATAAAATCTTAAAAAAATAAATAAAAAGAATTACTATGGCGGCAAATTCTGAGATGGTCCCTGAGCTTCCCTCAGCCAGTATTCCCAGTATACCCCTACCTTCTCCCAAATATTCCATCATCAAAAACAAATCTGTGTTCTGCCATGAAGGGATTTTACAGACACAACGAAGGTTCCAAGTCAGCTGACTTTAACTTAACAAAGGGAGAGTGTTCTGGGACTTCTGACACCGAACTAACTACCTGAGCCCTTAGATGGGACTGGGCTCCTCTTGGCCAAAGAGCCTCAAAGCATAAAAGGAATTTGATGCAGGGCGCCTGTGTGGCTCCCTTGGTTAAGCATCTGACTCTTAATTTCGGCTCAGGTCATGATCTCACAGTGGTGAGGTCGAGCCCTCTCAGTGGGGAGTGAGGGCTCCCCACTCAGTGGGGAATCTGTTTGAGAGTCTCTCTCTCCCTCTCTCCCTTTGCCCCTCCCCCTGCTCTCACATGCATATGCCCCCACGTGCTCTCTCTCTAAATAAATAAATAAGTAAATCTTTCAAAAATAAAAAGGGACTCAAAGCAAGGGCAGAGCTCTGACTTTGAAGATGGAGGAGACCATGTGGCGAGGCACATGGGTGTTCTCTAGGAGCTGAGAGCAGCCCCTCACTGAAGGTCCGATTAAAGGAACAGGGACCTCATCCCTACAGTGGCAAAGAAATGAACCTGACAAGCTACGTGACTGAGCTTGGGAGCAGATTCTTGCCCAGATCTCCCAGGAAGGAACATAGCCCGGCCCACACCCTGATTCAGCCTGTCAGACCCCGAGCAGAGAATCCAGCCCTGCCACATCACGACTTTTGACCTACAGAACTAGGAGCTAACACATGGGCAACCCGTTAAGCCACTAAGTATGTGGTAAAATGTTACACAGCAGAAAAAAATAAATACTATAAATAATAGATATATTTATTTACATATATAAATAAATTTATTT
>NC_081569.1:16370321-16533826 GCF_022355385.1 Mustela nigripes
AATACTCAGAGCTTCCTCTTTGCCAAACAGGACAAGTTTAATTAATTCAATTCATTCCCAGGACCCATGAGGTATATACCAATCCCCATTTTACAGGTGAAAAAAATCAGAGCCCAGAGCATTTAGCCAATTCTTAACCATTTATTTTTTAAAATAAAGATTGTATGAGAGTAAAACTTGCAACAAGTTTTGATATACAAATGCATAATGGAAGGAATACAACAGTGCCCATCCCATACTTACTGCATCATGGCTGCTGTTGTGACAGCACCTGAGGTCTCTCAGCAAACGTCCAGGCCACAATTCAGTATTATTAACTCTAGTCACCAGGGCGCACTTAGATCTCTAGAATGTATTCATCCTACGTAACCGAAACTTTGTACACTCTGACCAACATCTCCCCATTTCCCTGACCCTTCAGTAGCTGCTGTTCTTTGACTTTTTCAGATCCCATGTATAAATGAGGTTATACAGTATTTCCCTATATCTGGCTTATTTCACTTGGCATAATGTCCTCCAGGTTCAACCGTGTTGTTGAAATGGCAGGATTTGCTTTTTTAAGACTGAATAATATTTTATATTCAATATTTCATATATATATGACCGAGATATCATATTTTCTCTGTCCATCCATCCGTCTATGGATGGATATTAGGTTGTTTCCATGTCTTGGCTATTGTGAATAATGTTGCAATGACACCAATAATGTTGCAAGATACCGATTTCACGCACATAGGTGGTTCAGTTGGTTGAGTGACAGACTCTCGATTTCGGTTCACGTCATAATCTCAGGGTCTTCAGATCAAGCCCCGTGTCAGGCTCTATTCACAGTGGAGAGTCTGTTTGTCCCTCTCCCTCCCCCTGCTTGCACTCTCTCTTCCTTAAATAAATAAATGAGTAAATAAATAAATAAGATAAATAAATAAAATCTGTTTAAAAAGAAAAGATATTAAAAAAATTAAAATTAAAAATAAAAGGAAAAGATATTGATTTCATTTCCTTTAAAGATTTTTTTTTTTTTATTCATTTGACAGAGAGAGATCACAAGTAAGCAGAGAGGCAGGCAGAGAGAAAGGAAGGGAAGCAGGCTCCCTGCTGAGCAGAGAGCCCGATGTGGGACTCGATCCCAGGACCCTGCGATCATGACCTGAGCTAAAGGCAGCGGCTTAACCCACTGAGCCACCCAGGTGCCCCTGATTTCATTTCCTTTAAATATAGGCCTGGAAGTGGGATTGGTGGATCATTTGAATTTTTGAAGACATTCCATATTGTTTTCTGCACTGGCTACACCAGTGCCCAATGCCAACAACAGTTCACAGGGTTACTTTAGCTCTACATCCTCCCCAGGAATTATTAGCTCACACCTTCTTGACAACAGCCATTCTGACATGTGTGAGGTGATATCTCATTGTGGTTTTGATTTGCATTTCCCTGATAATGGGTGAGATTGAGCCCATTTTCATGTACCACTTGTGTCTTATCTACTTCTCCTAACATTTAGTCAGCACTGAAATTCCACATGGCTGCTGGCCTCCCCCACTTAGAGCCCTGGGTCACTTCCACAAACCCTCATCTCTCTACTCAGAATCAGTCTGAGGAGTACCTGCCTCCTGCCACTGCCACTGGGGCTCTAGTCTTACCTTCTTCAAGGCTGACGGGGTGCCTCCTTGAGTGAGGTGATTCGGGGGCCCCCAAAATGATGCTGAGTAGCAAAGAGGTCGCCCAAATCCAGCAGGGGGGGAAAGACAGTGTGTTGCTTTGGGAGGCGGTCATGACCAAGTACCACCAATGGCGCAGCTTGAAAAACAGAAACTTAGCTCTCACAGTTCTGGAAGCTATGGGGCCAAGATTGTGGTGGTGGCAAGGTAGATGTCTTCCGAGGCCTCTCTCCTGGTAGATGGCCACCTTCTCCTCTCTGGGGCTTCACATGTCTTCCCCCTGCGCGTGTCTGCGTCCAGACCTCCTCCTCTTATAAGGACACCAGTCCAGTTGGGTTCGCTTCCACCCTCATGCCCTCCTGTGAACCTAATTATCTCTTAAAAGACCCTGCCTCTCTCCAAATCCAGTCACGTTCTGAGGTACTGGGTCAGGACTCCCGCGTAGGAATTGGGGAGTGAGGGAGCAGGGGAAAGGCTGGGAAGGAGACACAAATCAGTCTATAAGAGGCACCAAGTCCAAAACCCAAGGTTCGAACAAACTTGTCAGAGCCCAGGTGAAAGGCTCCTCGGGGCTCCGAGCCGGCATTTCACGGTCGGATGCGCGGCACAGTTGCCGTCCCCCGATCCCATCTCCGCTGTCTCCCCAACTGTCCCTCTACCTGCACCCAGGACCCCCGGGCCTGGCACCCTGTCCTGCCCTGCCCCCCCACCCACCCAGAGACACCGTCGGTGCCGCACAGAGCACCCGTACCACAGCGCAATCAGCTCTTCTCCTCAGAATTTCAAAGGCGAGCAATATTTTGCAGTTCAAGTGGGGCCAAGGGCTGACATTAAACAAATTTCAAGGGTTATTTGAAGTTAATTGAGTTTAATCATATAATGATTTTATAATTAGTCATAGTGCTCTTGTTTCTGTGTGAGTGGACCCAGGCTCTGAAGAAACGACCGTAGCAGCCAGGGCAGCACTGGGGGAAGGCAGCAGGGCCAGGGAGAAGGGGGCGGCTTGCAGAAGAGATGCTCTCGGGCCCCTGCTGGGTCCCCAACGGCAGCAGGCTCGAGCCGGGATATCCCCGCTGGGGCTCTGACACCCCGCCGGGCTTGCTGGTGTCCCTGCATGTCTGTCCGCCTGACCTGGGGTGGACACCTCCCCACCCCCCTCATCTGGGCTAAAGTGGAGCCTTAGCACCAGGAGCACAGCACAGGGGAAACTACTGAGGTGAGCAGACTCGTCTCCGGCTCCACAAATGTGGCGCCAGACCAGACCATGAATTTAGCAAGGCTTTTAGGCCAAAACACTGACTGAGCGTAGTCGAGCAATAGGCCTGAACTCCAGAGCAGGAATCAGCAATAGCTGGCGGCCAGGCTCTGATCCCGGCGGGTCTTCCAAGCGGCTGTGGCGTGGGTCCAGTGTCCCTTCCCGCAGCCACACTTGGGTTGCAGGTTGGCTTCCAATACCACAACAGGCAGTGCTCAGGACCTCACCATGCCCTTGACTGGCTAGATTATGAGAGCCTGGCGGAGACTCCATGGACTGCTCCAGAAAGCTGGGCCTCTCGGGGACAACCGGACTATCTCAGGTGGGTCGGGGGGAGGCTGAATAGCCCCGCGTGACAGAGCACAATGTGTCTTCCTATGTGTGAGTCCCCAAACAATCAGGCAATATTTTCCTTACGGCCACAAAAGGAATGGAGAAGGAACCTCCCGTTGATGCAGCGCTCGCTCATGGTCAGACCCTGTGTTATCTCCTTTGTTTCTCGGGGCCACCTTCTGGGGTCCCAATGGAACAGAGGCTCCAACAGGTAAAGTCACCTGCCAGAGGTCACACGTTCAGGGCCAGGTCTATCTAACCACGGCACCTAGGACCACGCATCTACCACAACACTCCGGCTGGTGGGTGGAAAGAAGGCATGGTGGGAAATCTGGGTGGGTTAGTGCAGAAGCCCCCCCCCCCCCACATTGGGCAAGGGCACCAGAAGTGGCTCCATCCCACTGCCCTTGCCAAGGGAAGTCCTAGGTTCTGGCTTACACGGAATGTCAACGAGAGGAACACTGAGGCTTATCTTTGTCTCCCCAGTGCCTCCCCCACAGAGGTCACGTCAACCATAAGGACAGGATTCCAGGAAAATGATTCAAGGAGACCAAAGCATGGGCAATTAAGAGTATAGACTTCAGCCTTGTGGTTTTATTTGATGATAGAAACACTTTTAAAAGATAGTGTGCAGGGGCACCTGGGTGGCTCAGTGGGTTAAGCCTCTGCCTTTGGCTCAGGTCATGATCTCAGGGTCCTGGAATCGAGCCCTGTATCGGGCTCTCTGCTCAGCGGGGAGCCTGCTTCCTCCTCTCTCTCTGCCTACTTGTGATCTCTCTCTCTAATAAATAAAATCTTTAAAAATATATTTAAAAAAAGACAGTGTGCAGTCTACATGCCCATCAGCAGATGAGTGGACTAGGAAAATGTGGTCTGCTCATACAACAGACCGGAAAAGGAAGGAGATTCTAACACATGCTACAGCATGGATGGACTTGGAGTCCGTCACGCTAAGTGAAGCAAACATATCACGAAGGACCAAACCCACACGACTGTACTTCCCTGAGGTCCCTGGAGTCATCAAGTTTATAGAGACGGAAAGTAGGATGGTGGTGGCCGGGGGCTGCGGGGGGAGGCAACGGGGTGTTGGTGTTTAATGGGGGACAGAGATTCGATTTTGCGAGATGAGAAGAATTCTCGAGATGTGTAGTAGGGATGGGCAACAACGTGAATGCACTTAACACCATTGGACTGGGACCTAAAAATTTTAAGATAGTAAGTTTAATGTTGTGTCTATTTTACCACAATAAAAGGAATTGGGGAAAAAAGGTGCCATGTAGTCAGGGCCTGGGCTACTTCCCGGAGCTCCTGGGTGGACACCCACCCCCAAGCCACCTCTAGTGGAGCTTCCATTTCTAGAACAAGTAAGGTGAGGCTATAGAGGCGAAGCCAGAGCCCAGCCTGACTGAGCCTCTCCCTCACCCTACAGAAGTTTGTCCCTAATAAACTCAGAAGTTGGACTGGGGCTTCACCTGGGATGGCTGATTTTGTACAAGGTCAGGATCCAGACACATCCCCAGCTGGCGGTACCGCTGCACTTGGCTGCCCCGTGCTGGCCTTGCCAGCACTCCCCCAGGCACCTGTGGCTGTGGCTCCTTAACCTTCCTCATCTCACAGGCAACCCCGAGTTTGATGGAACTGGACATGCAGGGCCACATTCTAGATGGTGCCGTGACGACACAGATCACATATGGATGACACACCGTGGGTGACATACGCTGCCTCTCTTACGCACGCTCACGCAGACAAATGCTACATGATTTGCAGGAGCCCACACCAACGGCACCACAGGGAAGGGTATCTGCGTGCCTCTCCCGACTCCATCCTGCAATTCGCATGCTCAGCTCCTACTGACAAGGCCCCCAGACAACAGTGACTGTCCTGCAGGATGTCGCCTCCTGAAAGGCCCAGCAGGAAAAGGAATGGCAATACAAGGCAATGGGGCAAGGACAGAGGGAAGCCCCGATGCTCCTGAGCACAGACGGAGGCCCCAACCTGGAGGTGGATGGAGCACAAAGGGGTTCCCCCAGGGGGCCATTGACTTGAGTCTTGAAGGACAAGGAAATCTGGTCAACAAGGGAGAAGAGTGGCCCAGACGAGGGCCACAGCCCGTGTGGAGAAAGGTGGATGAGAAAGGCTAGCCCTGCTGTCCCCTTCTCGTCAATCACTCGCTGATGGGACTTGCTCACTAAAACCCTAAAAGGTTCCATTTCCTCGTCCCCAGAAGGGGAGCTAGTGCGTGGGGCTGTTAGGCTGCTTCTCCAGAGAAGGTCTTCTCCCCGGCCAGCTGTCTGCCCACCCACCTGAGGCTCTTCCTTCCTCAGCAGATAATGCCGTCCTCACCGCCCCTGCAACCTCCAGGCTCCTGTCGGTTTCTTCCTTTGGCCTCCTGGCTTCCAGTCACTTCTCTCCCTCTCTCTCTCTCACACGCTGTCACACGCTCTCATACAAGCACATACACTCACACACAGACACACACTCATACACCCTCGCATCTTATACACGCACACTCTCACACACTCACACACATTCCTATATCACCCATACACACTCACTCACACATACACTCTCACACACCCTGTGCGCTCATACACTTACAATCACACCTGTTCTCACAACACTCACATATACTCTTACATTCACAACCCACAATCTTTCATACCCACTCACACACACACCTCACACACATACTCTCACAAAAGCATGTACATTCTCACACACTCACACAGGCATATACACTCACATACAGACCTTCATATTCTCACACATCTCACACACACACTCATACATCTTACACTCTCATAGAGTCCACACACAGTGCTCTCACAACTCACATACTTTCACACACATATATACACTCACACATCCCACACACATATATACCCACATACATGTTTTATGTGCATACACACTCTCGTGCTCACATTTCTCACATACTCACACATTCACACCAAGGCACACTCTTCCACACTCATCACTCACATGTTCTTGCACACACACACACACCACCCTTTGACACACTATCATCCACACACTAATACACATTCTCTCACCTACAAACACACTCCCACACACATTCACACACTCACATACATACTCTCACACACTCACAAATACACACACTCTCACACACACAGTTAATCTCTCAGTCCATTCCGTTCATTGCTTCCTTCCTGAGGGGATCCTGTCACCTTCAGCCTCCCTGTTGCTCCTGTCACTGCTGAGCCCTTAAAGCAATAGTCTACAACTCTGCTACAAAGTGTTTCCCAGAACATCTGTTGAAAATGCAGACGCCTGAACCCCATGCTGGGAGATTCTACTTTGGGTAGGCCTGGGCCCAGAATCTGTGATCTTAACTTACAGTTTCGAGGTGTGAGGGTGAGCTGAACTGGTATAACCCCTTGCTTGCCCCCTGAGAGACTTCTCTTCTCTCCATATGCTTCCAGGTCTGGAGTTCTCCTGGAGAGCTAAAGGCATGGGAAGGTTAGTCTCTGACCCTCTGAGGTTCAACTGTTCTTTAGGGAAAGCACCATTTTAAAGCAACACTAAATGCAATTCCCATCACTCATGGAAAGACAAACCATGAATGAGGGTCCCTACCATGGAACTGGTACTGTTGGTGACATCTGACTATCTTAAGAACTCACCAGGCCAGGTCTGTGGCTTCCAACACCCATGCCCCCTACATATGGGATATCACCACTAAGACCCTCCATCAAGAGATCTGTTATTAACCCCACTGACTTCCCATGCCATTTCTTTCAGACATTCTGAAATTCGAACCCTCTTTCCATACTCAGCAGCTCAAACTGTGGGTTTTTAGAAAGTTAACCAGCATTATTGAGCCAAAATCCAGGAACACAACTAAACCCACAATATCTGCCAGTGCCTGGTTTAGATGATTTCAATTCTAAGTGACACACCACCCAGATTGAAACTGGTTTTAAAATATGGACTTTGGGGCACCTGGGTGGCTCAGTTGGTTAAGCGACTGCATTTGGTTCAGGTCATGATCCCCAGGTCCGGGGATCAAGTCCTGCATCGGGCTCCCTGCTCAGTGGGGAGTCTGGGTCTTCCTCTCCCATTCCCCCTGCTTGTGTTCCTGCTCTGTCCCTCTCCCTGTCAAATAAATAAATAAAATATTAAAAAAATAAAATAAAATAAGGACTTTGATGACTTCCTGTAACAGGGTGTTCAGGTGGGGCATTAATCTGTCCCTCAATGGTGTCTTCAAGGATTGTACTCTGCTATTCCCAGTCAACTTCCTCTTAACACTGGTCCTTTCAAGGTTCAAAGTGGCTACCACCAGCAACCCTCCATCAAAGCAGATGGGCTGAAAAGTAGATTGTTCTTACCCTGCACCAGAGAGAGCTCCCCCTCCACCAGTCCATCAGTAGGCTCTGGAACTTTTCTTATGGGGCTAACATAGGTACAATGCGCACCCTTTGACTCAGCTCGGCTGCCAGAAGACTGCTATAGGCTGATTCCCCAGCCACATCTCCTGCTTCCCATAGCTATACTGGAAGTGGGGGAGGGGGGGCTCACAAAATTGGGTTCCCCTTAGGAAGGGGAATTGAATGCTAAGTAAATGGCCCCAAGAACCCCTGCAGTCCCCATAATGTTAGCTCTTCTCACGGCAAAGCCTGGATCAGACACCCTTGGCCAATACATGATCAGAAGCCAGCATACGCTCTGTGCAGCACATGTCTCCAGAAAGAAACTCATCCAAGTGGGGAGCTTCACAAGCCGGTCCTGGCAAAGCCAGACGCCTCCATCACAGAGCCCTTCGTTGCTCTTACGGATTTACAGGAGTTCTTTCAGTGCTTGGCTGTGAGCCCCTGATTAAACATTAATAAAAGATCAAGGTTATGGACGTAGGGACCCCCTGACAAAAATCTCTCTTTGTCTCTCTCCCCAGGAACCCTCCTTTGGCAACACTGGGCTCTTCTCTATCTCCCTGCATGTCCCGTGGCAGATTAAGGGCTGAGAGACCGTGAGAACAAACTGTCTTTGGCGCACACAGAGGGAGACATTTCCAAAGCTTTGGCATTTAGGAATGCTGCCCCGGATCTCAAGCCTTTGGGGCTCTGGTTGAAAGAGTTTGGGCTTCCCCACAAAGTACTTCCAGGCCACACGAGGAATGGGTGGTCAGCATACTAGAATCGCTGCATTCAAGGCCACCTTTCCTGTAGGTTAGTGTTATTGATTACCTACACCTCAGGCCCTGACAGGTAATCAATAGGCCCTCTGACCCAAAGATATGACTTGGCCTGTGGGGGCTTTAAAAACAAGAAGTGAACATGGCAAGTCTGGTTCACGCTTTTCATACACGAGAATTACATTTTTTTTTCCCCCAGAGCTGCAAAGCTGTTTCTGCTCAAATTACCCCAGCCATCTGAGGAAAGCATAATCAGAAGGCTCTGTTCATTTTTCCTGCTGGTTAGTTCCACAACCTACTCAAGCCATTAAGAACAAGTGACAGGCCAAACTTTGGGAAAATCTATGGATGCCCCCAAAGAGCCAGGGCTCTCTACCATCACTGTGTAGGGTCTCACCCAAGCTTCTCAGGAAGGGATGCGGCAAAGGAAGATGCCGCGGTGGAGGGAGAGAAGGACACGAAGGGGACTGAGCGTCTGCCAGGGAAAGAGGAGAGAACATAGAAGCCATCTGACATCGTGACCTTCAAAAATGGAAGGTTCATGGCCAGTGATAATGACACTGACCCTGAGAATACTGATGTAGTGGGATGGGGTGAGGAGTAGAGCTGCGAAGAGTAAAAGACTCTCAAAAAGAAACAGAAGCCCAGTACCTCTGGAATGATTTCTGATGTCACCTCCTCCAGGAAGGCAGCCCTAATACAACTTGACACCCTATACAGACCAGGAGCCATCTTCTCAGTGTGCCCATATTGGCACATCTGTTGCGCTTTCTGCGGGTCTCTGTGTGTACATATATATTGCTGTCCCCTCGAGGGTGAGTCCACTGAGGTTGAGGGTAAGATCAAACCAGGTCACATTGAAATCTCAGCCCCAAATAAAACCCAGCACCTAACAGACTCCCAACAAAACGGAATGAGTGAATGAATGAATGAGTAATTTACAAGTAAATGAATTTGTGAGTGAATAAAACACTTTAGGAGCAAGTTAAGTGAGTGGATGAAAGCATAGCATCCAAAAAAATCCACAGCTGACAAGGTGCTAATATCCCCAAGGATAATAACCTGAAGGAAATGGGGCATCTTTCATCTCTTGCCCAGAAACTGGCAAAGAATTGGCTGGATGCCATATAAAGAACAGACTTTCACATCGAGGGCTAGGTCCAAATCTTGGTTCCACAAGCAAAGGGAGTTTAGGTAAACTATTTCGCCTGTCCCTCAGTGCTATCATCTAAGAAATGGGAACACTATAAGGCCCAACTTATCGAGGAAAATAACCTGAAGCACAGGGGCATCTCTCATCTCTTTCCCCCAGTGCCAGGGGAGAGGAAATTCTAGAGGGTCTCACATTGGCAATTAAATGCCCAGTTTGTGGGTGACGTGGTCCATGTACAATCCCTGAGGCCCACCCAACCACAAAGGGCCCAGGAAGTATAATCCCAGATGTGCCTAGAGTGGAAGTAAAGGGACACGGTTGGTGAAGAGCAGTCCTGAGCCCCACACACCACAAGAGAAGGAACATCCAGTAAGCGCCATCCAAACCAGACCCGGACAGCGGCGCCATGAGGATGACTGGAAGGAAAAGACATCAAACTGCTCCAGGAATCCAGCAACTCAGAAAAGGGGGTCGTGGCAGAAGACGGCTTTACTTTGCCTTTAGCAAAGGGTGGGGGGGACTCAGAATTTCCTCGCTGCTCTCTTTAAAAAAAAAAAAAAAAAAAAAAGTCAGCTGTGTTCCTACCAACTGAGCACACACATCCTCTCACAATACTGCCTGTGTTGGGCAAGAACAAGACAGAACGCCTCCAAGAGTTCAGATTCTTGCACAGGGGTGAGAAAGGGCTTCTTTCCCTAATTTGGAAGTGAGTTTTAAAATGTGCAAAGCAGCAGAAATTCCTCTGGGCACATTACTCTGCCAGGTACGGCTGTGAGTTATTAGCAGCAGCTCCCCCTGGCTCTGCCAAGGCTTACAGGGGACTCAGGAAAGGACCTCATTTCCCAGGTCAAGATCATTAGGGAGTTTAATTAGCACCTTGGCTTCAGAATCTTTATGTAAGCCCATCCTCTGAGGCCTATATAAGATCGACTGGGGATCCCCATTCCTTGCCAGATGGAAAGTTCAGTGCTCCCTAAGATATCTTTGGACTCTTGGGGCTTACATTCACAGGGCTCCTATGGTGCTGCTTCCCTTTTACCCCTGTCTGTCATCCCACCTGCGGAAGGGAACCATGTGCGAGATGCAGACATGGGGAACCATCTTGTGTGACTCTACCAGCAAGGGCTCTGGTGCTGTGTGACCAGAACGAGGACATGACAGCGGGCTGGCAGATGGGGCATTGGGGTGTACTGGGTATCAGGGACAGAAGCTGGACTCTAGCCAGCCCTAGGTTGAATGGCAGGGGAGGCTTTTAAGCAAGGAGTAAACAGAGTCAGAGACGTACTTTGGATGGATCTCTGGCTATTGGTGAGCAAGTCAACAGAAATGGAGAGGGCAGAGGGGAGCCTCCCACAGGACTGCTGGCGCAAGGCCAGGTGTCTGAGCTGGGGTCGCGGAGGGGAGGGAGGGAGTGAGGCAGGGACCGGGTTTTAAAATAGATTGAGAAAGCAAACTTGGCAGGGCTTAATAACTGAAAACAGGGATGAGGGAGAAACCGGGGTTCGGAGGGTGATGGGCATCAGTGGAGGAAGAGGATGGGGAAGCCAGAATGTGTCCAGAAAAGAGCAAGTCATCCAGCCGGGCTGGCAGGTGTGATGTTCTTAGGAACAAGATATGGTGGGGAGCTTTGAAGCCCGGAATGGGGGGCAACTTTGTGCTGAATCCTGTAGGAAAAAGGCCGCCCCTGGAGAGTGCTCAGCAAAGAACTAGCAGGTCTAGCTACCTTTGCTGGCAGCTTGTCTGTCTCGGCTGGGATAAACTGACACGGAAGAGCCTTAGAGACTCACTTCCTTAGAAAAACAGAGAGCGACATTTCTATGAGGGGTATGGTGATTTTAAAATAGGCCCCCAAATTCTTCAGAACTGCTCCCTTCAAAGGTGGGACCTAAGTCCCCTCCCTTAAAGCTGGCGCTGGCTTCTGACAAATAGAATTTGGGGGAAGAAAAGGGATCTGACTCCAAGACTAGGTCTTAAGACGCATTGCATCCTACCCATTGCTCTCTCTCATGGACCTGTGTTCTGGGAGAAGGCAGCGGCCAAGGGTGAGAACACTCAAGCAGCACCGTGGAGAGGCCCACATGGTGAGAAACTGAGGCCTCCCGCCAACAGTCATGGGAGCGCACCGTCTTGGAAGTCCATCCTCTGGCCCCGGTCAACCGGTCAGATGACTGGGACTCTGGCGTCTTGGTGCTGCCTCACCAGAGGCCCCGAGCCAGAACCACCTGGCTAAGACATTGGCAAACACCTGACTCTCAGAAGTGTGTGAGGTAATAAATATTTGTTGGTTTTAACCACTACACGTGGGGGCGGGGTAATTTATCACACAGCAGTAGGCGGCTATAGGGGGCTGCTCAGAATATCACTGGACGCTGAGTGATAAAGTAAAGGGAGAAAGAAGACCCGTTAGACAGCTCTTGACAAAGTTTAGAAAAGACACGTGAGAGGCTGAGGAGAGTGCTGGGATCAGAAAGGATCGGACCACCCAGGACTGACGGAAGACAGAAATGCTAGGGATCTCAGTAACTGGCTGACCACGAGAGGTGTAGGACAGACAGATGGCAAAGATTACTGAAAGGTTTAGAGGCTGAGAGGTTTGAGAGGGACCTAAAAGCCTTTTGGAAATGGAAACTGCATGCGTATGTCCTTGTCATAAACATCATTCCCACCATTGTTAGTTTCCCCCTTTTTTTTTGAAAGATTTATGGACGTATTTATTTTAGAGTGGGGGAGGGGCAGAGGGAGAGAATCTTCAAGCAGACCCCTTGCTGAGCGAGGAGCCCCAGGCAGGGGTCTCCATCTCAGAACCCTGAGATCATGACCTGAGCCGAAACCAAGATTCGGACGCTCAGTTGACTGAGTCACGCAGGTGTCGCAAGAACAGTTTGCCTTTTAAAGAATACATTCCCAAAGATGGCTTCTTCAGAAACTATTTCACTTAGAGGGCTTTTCCAAACACACCAACTCGGCTCCTGAAATGACCAACGCGGGTCCTCTTCCACGAAAGAATCCCGATGTTGGTGTCGTGTTTTCTGAAATGTTTGTGATTGTCCTTGAGTATTTGAGGAACTTGGAAGCCGGCCTGGCATCTTTCAGCGGTCAAGTGAGCAAGAGAAAAACCCTTTCCAGCAGCATCTCGGAGCACGTGGAACGCGTGCGTGTGGACCACGGAGCTGGCTCGCATGCAAGTGTGCACACGGGCTCACGGCTGCCCCATCAGAGTCCCCAGCGGAGAGAACGTCGCAGGCACCACCACTGATTGACCCATCAACACTCTGGAGCCGAGCGGGGAGCAATGCGCTCAGCTGGCCCCGGGTGGAGCGTTGACAGCGTCTTCTGCAGAGGACTCGCGAATCAGACGGGACTCTTATGTTGGACAGCACAGGCAGCAGATGTAGATACGCCTCTGCCAAGTGCCAGATACAGCCCAACATTTGGCAAAAGCCGAGGCTGGCCCCCTGGAAGCCGGCACATTTGCATGCTCCTCGCCGCTGCTCCCTGAAGGGGCCCCAGACATGCTGCGGGGATTCAAGGTTGAACGGGGAAGGGAGAAGCAGCACAGGTGCCCGCCTGCCACCCAATGAACTCACGCTCCTCCCCAGAGGTCTTGCCAAGGTGAAGGGAAGGTCCAAGCAGAGTAACAGGGAAGGTCATTTTATTCTTTATCTTATTCACGGGCACCTCCACCTCCTTCATTCGGGCACCCATCACAATCCTCCCGTGATGGCCAGACAGGCTGACCGTCCAGGCTGGGGTTTTAGGGGCCTGTGCTCGGTCACCTGCTCTACAGGCAGGTACTTTGAACTGACTACCAGCTCCACTGCCGGGCCTCTAGAAAGAGTCCCAGCGGAGGCCCTGCCCGCCTCCGCAGAAGCTCAGGGAGTGCTCTGTCTCTGCCATCGGATCAGTGGTTTTCAACTACTGTGTGCTCTGTGTCACCCAAGGGGGGCTGAGTGATGTCTGGAGATGCTGTTTGATTGTCCCAACTCTGGGGGGAAGGGAGGTGCTCCTGGCCTCAAGCGTGTGGAGGGATGCGGCTAAGTTCCTTACAGAGCCCAGGACAGCACCCATGGCACACAGTCCTCCAGCCCAAAGGCTAGTACTGCGTGGGGTGAGAAGACCTGGTCTGGAGGGTCAACTGCACCCAGGCAGGTGTGGGGTCTTTTCTTGTTCACTGCTTTGTCCCCATGCCTAGGACACGGAGACTGGCTCACAGGAGGTCCGGGGTGGGGAAGTTGGGAGCGGAGGCACACTGGACAAAACTAAAGGCTGGAGGAAGGAGCATTACTAATCTTGGCTTCACCTCCGTATCAGAGTTTTAACGCCCTCCAAAACCATACCCATCCAAACCCAGCCATCGATGTCAAGCCAGATGCCCCTCCTGGCCCATCAGGCAGCGTCACTCTTGGTCAACTTACTTACTGTGCACACTCTGGGAACCACACGTGGCCTTACACATCGTCCTTCACCCTCATCCCTAGAACCCACAAAGTCTGAGCCTGCGCGCACACACATGCACACGTGGGAATGCACACACGGGAAGTAACGTGCAGGGCCACGTGACTCTTGCCCAGTGCTGGAGCTCTTTGCCCAGTGCCCAAAGACATTCCTGTTCCCACTGCAAACAAGACCCTGAGTTCTAAACTTGGCCATTGCAGAGTGGTCCAGACAACGTTTCTCTTCCCCTTCCAAGCCGCCCCCTGAAAGAGCAGGAACCTCAGTGAGACACGACACAGACGCCAAGTCAGCATGCCAGCCTCTTCCAGAAGGGTCACTGCTCTCCTGGGCCCCTCCAGCCCACCCCAGGCCAGGGTCCCTGGTGACTGCCCCGGCTGACCAAGCAAGAAACAAAGTAGAGAAGCTGCTGACACAGTGTCCGCACCTGGCCTGCCGGCTGAGCTTTACATAATACTGGTGGCAGCTCCATTCGAATGACAAGCCCAGCCTTTCCGCAGCCACCTGGGAAGACATCATCTGCGACAGGGAACCATGCAGTCTAGAATACCAGAAACGCAAGCCGATACCTTAGGGACCCGAGCATGGCCTCGATAGGTGGAGTCCCTGAAGTTTGACCTTTTTCCTTAGCGGGGACTGAAGGTGTCTCTACTGATCGCGTCTCTTAGTTCTGTATGCTGATGCTTTGACATCTGAGCCCTGGCGGACCCTGGAGGGACTGCCCCCTCCAGGGCTAGCCAACTCCTAAATAATTCCATGATGCGGAGTTTCATAGGCAAACCCGCCCCTCCAGCGCACCACCCCCCAGGGCCCCCTCTATCAGGCTGGTACACTCAGAGCAGCTAAGCCTCTGCCCTGATCACCCAGGACCAAACCACCAGACAACTAGGGACAGACCCTACGCCCCGGAGCCCTGAAGCTATTCAACCCAGCCAATCCCGAGCTGCGCAACCTGCCTCGCCCCTCCCCCCCACGGAAACCACAAAGAACACTCTTAACCTCCATTTTCCCTTGCTCCCTGTGGCTCCTGATTGGCCGGGGTGGGCCCCCCCGCGGCCCCAGGGGGAGTCCTGGGCCCCTGGCCCTAGAGAACTGTGAATATGATAAACTTCTTTCGGACAATCATCATTTCTGTTTCTGGTCAAAACAAAACAAATCCCAGAGGCCCTCAAAATGACGCTAAACCAGCAGTCGTCCGGAATGCCCATGCCACCAGCACTTCTAGATGCCGGGGCTCACCCAGGCCTGGGTGGTGGCAGCCTGTCCAACACCTTCTCCAGTCTCAGTGCTGGAGGCGTGAAGGGAAAAGGCAGCCAGGATGTGAGAGGGGGAGAAAGGCCTCGTTTTGGAAGCACCAACTGTGTGCAAGTATGATGCCCATGAGGGACATTCTGCCTTTTCTCATGGTTACAAACTCTGAACACAGGAGGGACCCTGAGGCACTTGGCCTCACGCTCATCAGATCTGGAACCAAGAATTGAACCTGAGACTCAAATTTGGACACCCCATCCCCATGGACACTTTAAAGCATCAAAAACGATGTGTCCATTTTCTTTGCTGGAACTGGCAAAGATCATGCAGACAAAGCCACCTACAGGGTGTCCTTGCTACGGTCATAGCACGTCCCCTGCTGTCTGGTTCTCCCACCGTCCCCTCCCTGGTGACAATCAGTTGTCTGATAGCCCATGGCCAATCACCACTTCCAGGGTCCCTTCTTCTTGGGACAGTAGCATTTTAAAGCTCCAAGGGGGAGGAAGCCTTCTAAGTGTTTTCTCCAAACCCCTGCTGTTTGTACCCATAACATATGCTGAAGTGTTTTAAAAACTATGCAGCAACACTGCCAAAAAGGTAAAAGGTAGATTGTTCCCAGGCCGGAGCTGCTCCTTGGGGAGGACTGAACAGAGCAGCCCTGCCAGTAAGTCCAGAGAACGGGACGTCTGCGAAGCGTGGGAACCTCCAGCATCGCTCATGCCTGAAGTCGGGACTTCCTGCCAGAAGCCAGGAGGCCCATTCAGCTCTTGCAACCACAGCAGAGAAGAAAGACATTTTTTTCCCAGAACCCACATTGAAAAAGAGCCACCTTTTGACATGACAGCGTGTGCACAGATCCTGCAGAAGCAAAGAGAAACAGAACCAGTTCGAGCTCGGAGGAGGCACTTGGGGAGGGTTCTGACTTTAAATCTGCCTCCAGATGTCACACTCAAGAAGGAACAACATCCCCTGCACTGTGTCCCTCAGCACGCTCGTACAGTAACACCAGACACGGGCAAAACAAGGAATGTCCCACTTAAAAAAAAAAAAAAAAGCAGAGGTACTGTATGCTTTAGAAATGTCAGTGTCATAAAAGAAAGAACTGTTGAAACAACACTCCAGAGGAAGGAGTCTAAAGAGACATGACAAATAAATGTAGTCTCTGCTCCTCAACAGGATCTCATAGTGCGGGTGGGGGTGTGAAAAAGGACATTATTAGACCAAGTGACGGAACTAGAGTACAGATAGATTCGATGAAACTACCATATCGATAAGAATCGATAATCACTGTGATCCCACAAACGAGCATCTCCGTTCTTAGGAAATGGAGACTACATGAAAAATTAAAAAAAAAAAAAAGAAATATGCATTGAAATATTCAGGTTTGGGAGCACCTGGGTGGCTTAGTCATTAAGCATCTGTCTTCAGCTCAGGTCATCATGATCTTGGGGTGGGGATCGAGCCCCGCATTGGGCTCCCTGCTCAGCGGGAAGCCTGCTTCTCCCTTTCCCACTCCGCCTGCTTGTGTTCCCTCTGTGTGTGTGTGTGTATCTGTCAAATAAATAAATAAAATCTTTTTAAAAAATTATGAAATATTTCAGTTTGTTAGGCCATGACAGACATAAAGACCGGGGCAGAAGAAAATATTACACACAGAGCAAATCCAGGTCAAGGGTGTGACAATGCCCCTTATACTAGCTGCGATTTTGCAGCTCCTGTCCATTTAAAAATTCCAAATAAAAACTTGGTTTTTAAATCTGATCTTGAGTGAATACCAGCAGAGGGGGAGAACGTTCCACCATCAGAGGATTAGCCGTCGACAAAGCAAGATCGGGCAGGGGCGGCATGAGCACGGGTCCAGGAGAGAACTGTTCTGATCTTCTCCAGTACCTGCTATGTTCCAGAAGCTTCCCTAGGTCTAGGTATATAGTAGGGATTGGAACTGAAACTGAAGTCTCGCGGAGTTTATAGATCAGACAAGCTGGAAATCACACAAGGAAATTCCTCCCCAGAAACTGCTGGAAACTCTAAGGGAGACGTTTGAAAAGGTATCAAAAGTAGTAAAATGGTAATGCGAAATTACAGAGGAGTTAGCCCAGAACAGAAAGCAAAGGAGGGGCCAGGCAGAGCAGTGAGGAGAAAGGGCCCCCTCCCTGACACAAGAACACCTCCAGGGCACCATTCACTCCGCCTTTTCTTGCACTTGGACACCTTGCTCCCTCCAAGTTCATCTCCCTTAGGCTCTCTTGGATGCACCTGGCTCTGGCTGGCTGCTCGCCGTCACCTGGTCTTGCCCCCTGCACCTGGGGTCCAGCTAGAAGCCTCTAGAAGGCTTCTAGAAGAAGCCTCATTCTAGAAGAGGCTCTAGAAGAAGCCTCACTCTAAAACCAGAGCCTCGCCCACACCTCCTGGAGGCCTTTGCAGACTGAGCACTTTCTTGTCAGCCTCTCCAACGGACTCAGAACTGTGCCCTTTGTGGGCTGCCCTGATTTTCTCAGGCAGCCCTGGGGCTTGGGGAGCTGATCTGGGGGGGAGGAGGTAGGGATGCCAGTGGAGCAATGTGTCCCCAGAGCAGGGGGGCCTTCTGCCTCCTCCAATGCCCATGAGAAGACAGATCTCAAGATGTCCCAGCAGGAGCAGCCCCCTCAGTCTGGACACAGCTTCCAGGGATGGCTCCTAGAGGCCACCCTTCTTCAGGTCTGGCCGCCCTCAGACCTTCTGTGCCTCTGTTTCCTCACCTGTAAACAGGTACACCACAGGCCCTCCCTCATGGGGTGTGGGAGGATCCCACCAGTTCCTTTTTCTAGAACAGTGCCCAGCACACAGAAGACATCTTATTGTCGCTGTTGCTGTTGTGCTTAGGGCTGGGCCAGCCTCATCTTCCAAGAGACAGCCAAATCCGGGGGTGTTCCTAGACGTGGCCCCCTGCCACCCAGAACTCCATAGAGTCACCATACCATGGTGTTTAGCACATGGGGAGGCTCTTGGATTGGCCCTGCCTTGACCTTCCGCTCGCCCTAAACCCAGGGCCTGCCCTGGGCCGCCTGCTGTCCTGCGGCCCCCAACACCCACAGGCCCCCTCCTTCACGTGCCTTGGCCTGAAAGCCTCAAACGCAGCAGAAAGCTCTGTCCCTCTGGAGGCCTTCTGCATGTCCCCTGCCAATCCGGTGCTGCTTTTCCTTTTACTCCTGTCGCTGCTAAATTGATGCACAGATACACAAAAGAACAAGGGGGATGCAACCACATTAGAGGCTTTTCCGGGGAAAGAAAAGAGCCTGTGGCCACTTTCATGAGCACTCCTCCACTGACTGATATTAGGGCCTGTGACCTGACCTATGCCACCCGACGGGGATAGGGCAGGGAGTAGGAGGAAGGCATGCAGTGTACGGGGAAGGAGACTTGTAAAGTCCTAAAGAGCTTTCCAGCTACAGTCCCGCAGTCAGCGTTCCCCCTGGCCAAAGCCTCCTGGCTGCATATCATTTCCTGAACATCTTAGTGAAACAGGCCACGGCTCACAATGGCACGTTGTTATTTCACTTCGGGAAGCTGGTGGAACCCAGGGAAGCTGGGAGGTGGTGCCCGCGCCACGCAGGGCCCGCAAGAAAGTGCAACAGCGCCATCTAGTGGTCGCATCTGGCAGCTGCGAGGTCCGCGGGCGGAGACCCAGCTTTCATTCTAGGGAAAACGTGACCCCGCCCCATCCGTGCTCCCGTGGTGACAGGGCCTCCCGAGCTGAGAAGATAACTAGATCGGCTACAAGGCCACATCATTAAGAGACGTAATAACCAAAACGTATACAGGAGGCTGACCTGTTTGGCTTAGACGTTGATGAGGAACCCAAAAGGGCAACATCACAGGATGCCTGGAACTCCCAGTGCACGAAACCTGGTGCGGGGCCTCTGGGGTCTCAGGGCCTCTTGCCATGGTGAAAGCCAGCCAGCCCAGGGCCCATCTGCCTGGCCTGCCTGTTAGCAAAGCTGTCATGGAAAGGCCTCCTCCAAAGGGAGAAAGACTGTGTTTCTTTGGAAAAGAGAGACCTCAAAGGGGCACAGGTTCTCAGACCTGAGTGTGCTTCCGTGTCACCCAGAGGCTTTGTTAAAATAAGGATTCCTGAGCCACAGCCAAGGCTCTCTGACTTGTGGGTCTGGGGTGGGGCCTGAGAATCTGCATTTCTATCACATTCTTGGTTACATTGATGGTGCTCATCCAGGGCCCCACTCTGAGACCCCCGCTTAAGCCTAACAGTTATTTAAAAAAAAAAAAAAAAAAAAGTCTCATAGTTAGTTAGGCTGGACCGCTTCTCCCTAAACATCGCGCCCGTGGTCGGCACTTATCTTACTCCAGTTACACGGCAGAATTCCAGTCCCTCAGTCTGGCAACTCTCTTAGGAAAAGCCGGGGAGGAATCTAGACGAGGGGTCTCTCCCATTTTCACACCATCACAAGTTGGACTCCACCAGGAGACAAAGTCAGACCCAGCGTCAGGCCTGCTGACACTGCAAAGACCCTTTGTTCCAACCGCAGCATCGAGCAGGACAATGGGCTCAGGATACCTACCATCCACATTCACAAGGGGACCGCTGTACATCTTCTCTGCAAAGTTAATGCCTGTGTGCTTTCCACAACCTTCCCACAAAGACCCGTACTGAGGTCATTCCATGCTTGAGATTTATGAATACAAATGGGAAACTTTTGCACTGGTACAACCAGCTGATTCCTTGACAGGATAGTATTCTCAGCCTATAATTTTGAGCTTGCAGGCTTTGCCTGACACCCCGGCCAGCAAGCCAGCACGTGTGTTCCGCCGATCAGAAGGGTGCCGTGCTCTTAGTACTAACCTATCACATTCTGTCCAATCAGACCAAGGGTATTTAGCCAATCAGAAGTAAGCATTTTCCAGCGCCCCAACCCCATTGTGTACAAGCCAATCACACGATAAATGTTTCCAACCAATCAGAAGTGAGAGCAATGCTCTGCACCCGCCATCATAGCCAGTCAGGCCACAGATAAATTCACCCAATCAGAAGTGATCAATAGGCTGCACTGTGCCCACAGAAATCTACAACACCGTTTATACCTGTTCTGTTAAGAACGGTTTCTCAGTTGATATGGCTCTTAATTGCATCAAAGATCAATTGAAAAGGTGATTTGCTTTTGACTGGGAACTACGGATTCATTACAAATGTTTGCCTGTGACAAAAATGTATAAAAGCTGGAGAAACTCTAACCCCCTCAGAGTTGACTTAACCATTAGCACAGCAGGTACTCTGCCTAGGGCTCAAGGAAATTATTGTATTTTAAAATAAGAAAGAAAAAAAAAGAAAAGAATACACTCTGTCTGGGTTCGATTCATCTTTATATTAACAGAGTAGCAAAATGTAATTTTTTTTTCTAAATGGAGAAAGGGGCCCACAGAGGCAAAAGCACAAATGCCCATAGAAGTCACACATCAAGCAAATGGGCAGAATTAGATTGTCCTGAAGGCCAGTAACAGCGCTAACCATCTGTAGCTGTGTGTAACTGCTTTGCCTTCTATAACCCTTTGCCTTCTTTCTCTTCTACAAAGAGTAAACTGGAGTAAGAAGCATATCCGTCTGGACTCTTGGTTGCAAGTAAAAAACAAACCAAAAAAATTCAAACTGGCTTAAGCAAAAGAGAGACTGCTATCTCTTGAAAAATCTAGGGGGATTCTGGCTTCAGGTGCAACTGGATCCAGGGACGCCATCAAAGCCACCAGGATTTGGCATGTCCCCTCTCTCTGCTCCAGTTCCATTTTCAGGCCCTCCCCTGTAGCCACAGGATGACACAGTCTCCCCATGTTCACCTCCCACCAACTTCTTCTTAGGCAGCTTAGACTCATTCTGTCTTGACTAACACATCCTCTGACTGGCCTTGGTCAGGGTCACCTGCCCCACTCAGACCTCAAGGCAGAAGAGCCACCCTGACAACCCAATGGCACATGCCTAACAGATAAGAAGTCTCTGCATACATCAGGGTACAGGATCACCCAACAACCCTGGGGGGTCAGGATCTTATTATTCCCATTTCACAGATGAGGAGCCTGAGGCCCTGACAGGTTAAACAGCTCAACTAAGATCACCTGCTCAGAAAGTGGCAGAACCAGAACACTAAGCCAAATCTCCAGACTCTGAGTATGCTCTTGGCCACTTCACTACTATCTCCTCGCAGTCTAAGAATCAAGGAGAGAAAAGTATCACAGGCCCAAAAGAAGTACAGGGGGGAAGAAAACAAGAAAATGTGACAAACTCTTACCAACACCCTTGCTGGTCAGTTCACTGCTGTAAGTCCAAGAGACAGCCTTCCAGGTCAAGTCTTTATGTTGTTTTCCAACCTCTGTCATACCCACATCACTCCTGCAATGTTGCCACGTGTACTATTACTTGTTTTCCTTAAATCAGTTTGCCTATTCTACTTATAAAAATGGGTTTTAAATATCCTGTCATAACAGTAAATCACAACAGTAGCCTCTTTCCTCAAACGAAGACTCCTTTCAAAATCAACCCAGAATGATTCAGAGTGGTCACCTGTACCCCACGCATCATCACCCTTCATCCCAGGCAGGGTAGGGTCCATGGGCTGTTTGGGGAATCAGAGCTAGCTGGTCACACCAGAACACAGGCAATCACTGTGCTGTTCTGCTAAGGTCCTCTCTGCTGTGCCCACCACATCCCATGAACACTGGGGTCCAGGGGAGGAAAGTCAGAGCCCTCTGGGGCAGAAGGCATGGATGGTAGGTCCCAAGTGTGGCCAAAGCAGTGCTAGCTTAGGGCTCAGTCCCCTTCCTCCCTCATACGGCAGCTGGGTGTGCTTGCAGCATCCGTAATAGCTAATTTTATGTGTCAACTTGACTGGCTCACAGGGTGCCCAGATATTAGGCCATTATTTGGGGGTGTGTTGGTGAGGGTGTTTCCAGATGAGATCAGCAATCGAAACAGTAGAGTGAGTAAGGAAGATGGACAATGGTCCTCCCTTATTGTTGGGCATCATTCCAACCCACTGAGGGCCTGAATAGAACAAAAAGGTGGAGAAAGAGCTCTCATTCATTCATTCTCTTTCTCCTTCCCTCCCTCCCTGCCTGACTGCATGAGCTGAGACATCAGTCTTTTCCCCTCAGACAGGGACCGATATCCTCATCACCCCTGGTTCTCAATCCTTCAGACCCAGACTGGAATTCACACCAACTTTCCTAGACCTCCAGCTTGAACATGGCAGATCCTGGGACTTCTAGGTCTCCATAATTGCAGGAGCCAATTCCTTATAATGAAGCTCTTCTTGGAGATGGACAGGTTGGCAGGTAGGTGGATGGAGAGGTAGATAAACACTTTAGTAGTTCTGTCTCTGGAAAGCCCTGACTGAAACAGCACCCTTGGCCTCCTACCCTCCCTAAGGTAAGATGTTATTCAGGAGCCACAAGCCTCTCAGGGCTTCCAGAACACTCTTGGATGGCCTGTTAGTCATCTCAGGTCCCCAGCTTACTTCCTCCATGATTATTTCCGTGATGCTCTGGGTGGAGGAGACCAAGGCAGCCCTGGGGTGAGCCATGGCCATACCCGCATCTTTGCCTACACTTGCTCAGACCAGCTAGACAGATGCATGGTAGTGTAAGTCTCTGCAGCGTGGGAGAGAGCCTTCAGAGATCCCACAAGGAGCACCTCACTGTATGGAGATGGAAACCTGCCCAGGGATCTGTGGCTTCCCACCCCGGGGGTCAGGCGGCAGAGATGGGCTAGGTCGCAATCCCCTGACTCTTGATACAATTTTCTCTCTTACTTGATCAAGAATATTCCCACTCCCAAATTAAACTGGGTCAGCTCAGGTTCCTAGCTCCAAACCCCCCAGAGGAAAAACCTAGAAAATGGGCCAGAGTGATGAAAGAGAAGGGGAGAAGTGAACCCAAATCACAGCTGCATGGTGACCTGTCTCCAGGTACATGGTCCCCAGGGTTTCCTGAATCCCCTCTCCCAGGGGAGATTACGGAGGGGCTGGTAATGCTGAGAGGGAGCATGGGGTCTGGGGCATGGATGGAGGAACCAGACTGGACTTGTGCTCCTCCCCTGCAAGATTTGCTCCTTAGTCAGTCAATGTACCCTCCCTTGGGAAGCTGGGTTGAGGCCTCCTGGGACCCCCTGTAGTGGAGCACAGAAGGGAGGAAATGTGCTGAGTAAGAAAAATAAAATGCCATCAATGTCAAAAATGAGTCAGGCTTAAAGAGTCCTGCCCTGGGGTGGTGGGGCACCTTTAAAGAAACAGAATTGAAATCAGGATCCTGAAGAGGCATCTGCTCCCCCTTGTTCACTGCAGCATTATTGATAAGAACAATGACACAGAAACAAAGAGCCTGTCCACAGCTGAACAGGGAAAGGACACATGGAATATACATGCCATGGAATATTATCCAGCCTCAAAAAGGGAAATCCTGTGGCCAGCAGCAACATGGCTGAAACGGGAGAACATTCTGCTGAGTGAAAGAAGCTGGACACGGATAAATACCACAGGATTCCACGTATATGCGGCACCTAAAATAATCAGACCCCTAGGAGCAAAGAACTGAATGCTGTTTACCAGGGGCTAGGGGAGGGGGCCGGTGACAGTCCATGAGTGAGTTCTAGAGATCTAACGTACAGCAGAGCGCCTCCAGCCAGCCACACCAGGTATTACACACCTGAAACTGGTGAAGGGGGTGGATCTCATGTCAGGTGTTTTTTTGTTTTGTTTTGTTTTGTTTTGTTTTGTTTTGTTTTGTTTTGTTTAAAGATTCCATTTATGTATTTGACAGAGATCACAAGCAGGCAGAGAGGTAGGCGGAGAAAGAGGGGGAAGCAGGCTCCCTGCTGAGCAGAGAGCACGATGTGGGGCTCAACCCAGGACCCTGTGACCATGACCTGAGCCGAAGGCAGAGGTTTTAACCCACTGAGCCATCCAGGCGCCCCCTCATGTCAGGTATTTTTACACCAATATAAGGGGCACAGGAAACTCCTGGAGGTGACAGGCCAGACCATTACCCTGATAATGTGGTGATGGTTGCACAGGTGTGTGCATACAGACAATATGCGTAGCACCAAATATGTGTAGTTTCATGTGTGTCAGTTACACCTCAATGAAGCTGTTTTTAGAAGAGAACTGGGGCGCCTGCATGGCTCAGTGGATTAAGCATCTGCCTTCGGCTCAGATCATGATCCCAGGATCCTGGGATCAAGCCCCACATCGGGCTCCCTGCTCAGCAGAACGTCCGCTTCTTCCTCTCCCTCTCCCCCTCCCCACCCTTTGTGCTCTGTCTCTCTTGCAAATAAATAAAGTCTTTAATAAGAGAGAGAGAGGGAGAACCAAAGGGAAAGACCTCCCCACTTCCCTGCATGGGAAGGATGTGGGCCACACAAATGGGTGTACGAAAACCAAGAAGGCAGGGTTCCCTTGACCAGCAGCACGACCGCTTCCCTTTCGAGACCGCATCTTCAAAGCTCTCAACCCGTGGGGGGTCTGGGAAGGAAGCAAGGGCTCCCACTTTCCCCAGCAGCAAAGGGAGGCAGGGTGCACTGCGGTGCATCTTTATTTTTGCATTGGAAATCCCATAGGGTTAATGAGGAAATGGGGAAATCTGGAAACTGCAACGCCTGGACTCCCAATGAAATCTGAACATCTTTTCCTTTAAAGCATATCAACGAAACAGATTCACAGAGGCAGGTATGTGCAGTCTGCACTCCCGTTTCTTTCACTTACAAAGCTCAGTGTTCCCAATGATAACTAAAGACACCCCTCCCCACCAACAGCCAGGCCGGGCCTCTTTGGTTTCTGCAGGAAAGCCGGCGGGTGTCCACTGCCCTGGGACACCTGGCTTAGGGCTGCAGTGCTTGGCGAAGCAGGCTTTGGTTTGTGCAAGGCTGCCATCGTGTGGTCGCCTCAGGTATTCTCCGAAAACGGCCCAGAAGGAGAGGGGGCGTGCTCTCTGCAAACCGAGATTGAGATCACCCTTGTTCTACCACCAGCTGGAATGGGGGCTGCAGACATAGATTAAGAGGAAAATCAAGTTCTAATGTTGCCATCCAGGGCTGAGTCCTCCCCAGAGCACTCCCCGGGCCCTATGATGGACGGACCTCAGCTCTAGGCACACGGTGATATCTCCAGTAAATGCAGAAGGATGGTCTCACCAGTCAGGGCAGTAGGGAGCCCCAAGCACTGGTGTGGTCTCCGCTGGGTCGTCCTACGAGCCCCGCCCCAGCCTCAGAGCTATACACCCTCCCCGGGGCTCCTTGAACGCTCCTCGTGTAGGAACTGGGCCAGTACAAAACAAGTGCTTGGTCAACAGCACTTCAAGGTCTTCACCCAGGTCTCCTCAAGGCCTGACCTCTCAGGCTCGCTCTGAAGTGGCATCCCAGCCTGGAGTTCCCAGAGAAGGAAAGGCCCTAAAGAGCAGCCTGAGTCCCGGGTTATGCAAGCATCATGTGGACGCCTGAGCTTACCCCATGTCAAAGCCACTATGTCCCCAATGGAAAGTAAAGGATTTCCCTTGTGGCCAGGAGCAGCAAGTCATGGGTTGTGAGGCCATCGCAGGTTTCGGCTTCACCTCCCGACAGGGACCAGGCAAAGCACCAGAGGATGCCAGTGGGGCTGCAGGGCCAGAGTCCAGGTGTCGAGGGCCACCAGTGCGGCCCTTCGTGGTCACGTGGTTGGGTCCCTGAGACCAGAGACGCTGAAAGGACAACTGTACACGTGAGCTGAAGCCAGTGTAGGCAGGACAGATCCAGGCCAAGAGGTGATGTCCCCTCCTTGCCAAGGCCCCTGTCCCAGGCAGCCCCAGAAATGAATGCTCACCGAGGGAGGCCGCAAACGGCCCGAGTTCCACCTACAGGGTTACTTTTAAGTACATTCCTTAAAGCGTTTCCTTGTGTAGTTTGTGTGGATTTTATTTATACAGATTTCTTTTTTTTTTTTTTAAGATTTGATTTATTCAACAGAGAGAGACACAGCGAGAGAGGGAACACAAGCAAGGGGAGTGGGAGAGGGAGAAGCAGGCCTCCTACAGAGCAGGGAGCCTGATGTGGGGCTCGATCCCAGGACCCTGGGATCATGACCTGAGCCAAAGGCAGATGCTTAACAATTGAGCTACCCAGGAGCCCCCAATTTTTTTTCTTTTTAAAAGAAAAGATCTTATTTATTTTAGAGAGAAAGAGAGGACAAGCAGGGGGGAGGGCAGGAGGGGAGGGTGAAGAAGAGTCCCCGCTGGGCAGGGAGCCCGATGTGGGGCTGAATCCCAGGACCCCGGGATCATGACTTGAGCCAAAGGCAGATGCTTAACCAACGGAGCCACCCAGGTGCCCTAATTTATACAAATTTTCTGAAGTTACTTTACAAATATAATATACACATTTATATGTATGTGTGTGTGTGTATATATATATATATATATATATATATATATACATATACATATATATGTATATATATCCATATATATTCAATGACATGCTTTTTACCTGTTGTTGGTACTCCGAGAATCCAGCAAACATTCCCCAAATCAAGCAAGTGTAGAACCAAGAAGGAATAATAACCAACCAAGCCTATTCTTGCAAATCATACTGAGCCAGGAAGACTGCACCACACTCCACCCAAGGACATGACTTCTAATCCCATGAAGTTTGAACAGAGTCCGCTAAGACCAAAGGAGCCATCTGCTCAGTGCACACCTCACACAACCTCCATGAGCTGCCCACCAGTGAGCAGGTGCCACTGTCGGGGGCAATGACAGCCCCGAGAGTCTGCAAGCTCTAGAGCTCACCTGCACACTGCCAAGGGTCACTGCTGGAGAGGTGACCTTCTAGAAAGCCTGAGGAACACATTCAGGGAAGTCTTTCAGTTGATGGGCCATTTGGAGGATTTTTCTTACAGGAAATTGCGCTTTCTGAGAAGGTCTCATCTGATGCTGCGAATGACAGAAAGTCCCATTGCCTGGATGCTTGGTTGGGTGCTGGACTTGCAGACCCTCTGTGGGCATTGTTGTGGTTTCCGGCTCTTTTTTCTTGCTTGGCCACGGTGACATATTGTGCCCTGTGTAAAATGGTGGAGGGGGAGGGGGGAGAGGAAGGTGGCCAAGGAATTTCATGGCTTCTCAACATGGAAACCTTAGACACCTAACATCAAAACTTCCAGATGCTGACCATCTCTCCCTAGAAAGAGAACTAAATCAAAATCAACTTTTAGAATGTTTCTTGCAGAAAATGGGGGTTTTAGAAATTGTTTCATAATCTGTTGGGTCCCTAAGGTTTCCGCAAGTAGCTGACCAGTTGATTTCTTTCTTCCTCATCCCAAAGGACATGTTCTGAAAGCCTTCCTGAACAAAATATCTGATGCTAAGAATGCCTAAAACCCCAGTCCCTGAAAGGAAATCTGTCTGAGGCCCCAGTAGGCAACAGTGAAGTCCATCACCACTGCCAGACCCCAAATCCATAAGGCAAGCTTTTGCAGGACCACAGACTCCCAACATCCTCTGCCCGTCTTATATCTGGTTTTTCCCACATTATGCTAAGTGGGTTTTCCATGGTGTAGCACATATTAGTACTTCATTCATTTTTAAAGATTTTTTATTTTTATTTATTTGTCATAGAGAAAGAAGTGAGAGCAAGCACAGGCAGACAGAGTGGCAGGCAGAGGCAGAGGGAGAAGCAGGCTCCCCGCCAAGCAAGGAGCCCGATGTGGGACTCGATCCCAGCATTTTTATAGCTAAATACTATTCCGTTGTATGGATATAGTACATTTTGTTTATCCCTTTATCAGGCTTTAAGTCTGATTTCAGTTTGGCTGTTATCAATTTTATGCTGCTTTAAACACCTGTGTGTGAGTTTTTGTGGCCACAGTTCTTCAGTTCTCTTGGCTATGTACCCAGAAGTAAATTTCTGGATCATATGGTAAGTTTGGCGTGCAGCGATGTACAAGGCACTGAACCTCTCACAGGACATGGGCCTGGGATCCTGAGATGGCTTTCTTCGAAGTATTGACTGCTTTGTAGATTTTTCTGTTATCATTGTATAATCAAACAACTTTCTCCCTAATAACGCCCTTTAGATGGACAGCATTTATAAGACACAATCATTATTACTTCCACACCAAATGCACAAGCCACCAAAGAAAAGTAGATAAACCGTGCATCAAGAATTCAAATTGCTGCACTTTAAAGGACACCATCAAGAATGTGAAGACACATTGGGGAGGGGAACAGGAGAAATTATCTGCGAACGATACATGCGATCAGAGACTTGGTTCTGAAATATACAAAGAACTGTTACAACTCAATAATACAACAACCCAATGAAGAATGAAAAGAGCCAGCAGACGTCATCAGCCGTCAGGGAAGTGCACATGAAAACCACAAGGAGAAACGAGCTTTCTGGCACTGGGATGGCGGCTCGGCAAAAAGACAAAGAGCATCAAGCACTGGCTGGGGTCAGGAGACAGTGGAACCCTCGTGCACTGCTGGACAGAACGGAAAACGGTGTCATCACTTCAAAAGAGAATTTGGCAGTTCCTCAAAAAGTTAAACGCAGAGTCACCCTATGCCCCAGAAATTCCATCTCGGGTATATACCCAAGAGAACTAAATACGTCCACATAAAGACGTGTGCCCGAACATTCACAGCAGTATTGCTGATAATGCCAAGACATCAATCTAAAAGCCCACTAATAGGAGACGCCTGGAGGGCTCAGTCGGTGAAGCAACTGACTCTTGATTTTGGCTCAGATCATGATCTCAGGGTCGTGAGACAGAGCCCCATGTCAGGCTCTGTGCTCGACGGGGAGTCTGCTGTGGATTCTCCCTCCCTCTGCCTCGGCCCCTCCCCAAGCTTGCTCACTCACGCTCTCTAAAATACATAAATAAACCTTTTTAAAAAATAAAAAGTCTTCATGGCAACTGGGTGGCTCAGTGGATTAAAGCCTCTGCCTTCAGCTCGGGTCATGATCCTGGGGTCCTTTGGTCAAGCCCCATGTCGGGCTCTCTGCTTGGTGGGGAGCCTGCTTACCCCTCTCTCTCTCTCTCTGCCTGCTTGTGATCTCTGTCTGTTAAATAAATAAATAAAAATATTTAAAGAAAAAGAAAAAGAAATAAAAAATCCATTTAAATTAAATTTAAAAGTTCATTTAAAAAATTAAACCCCATTAATTGATAAAAAGGTAAGTGAGCAAAATGCGGTATATATCCCTACACTGGAGTATTATTCAGCTATAAAAAGAGGGGAAAATAAAATAAGATGAAATCAGAGATGGAAACAAACCATAAGAGACTTTTTTTTTTTAAGGTTTTATTTATTTGACAGACAAAGATCACAAGTAGGCAGAGAGGCAGGCAGAGAGAGAGGAGGAAGCAGGCTCCCTGCCAAGCAGAGAGCCCGATGAGGGGCTCCATCCCAGGACCCTGAGCCGAAGACAGAGGCTTTAACCCACTGAGCCCCCAGGCACCCCACCATCAGAGACTCTTAACTACAGGAAACAAACCCAGGGTTGCTGGCGGGGAGGTGGGGGGGTGAATGGGGTAACTGGGTGATGGGCGTTAAGGAGGGCACGTGACGGAATGAGCGCTGGGTGTTACACACAACTGATGAATCACTAAACTGCACCATGGAAACTAATAATAGCCTGTATGTCAATTAACTGAATTTAAATTTTAAAAAACAAAGAACTGATATAATCTACAATGTGAATGAACCTTAAAAACATGACAGGGGTGTGTGGGTGGCTCCATCAGTTAAGCATCCAACTCTAGGTTTTGGCTCAGGTCATCATCTCAGGGTCCCGAGATCAAGCCCCATGTTGAGCTCCATGCTCAGCACAGAACTGACCTGTCCCTCTGCTCCTCCCCAACTTTCTACTTCTCATGAATAAAAAATGTGTTTTTTTAAAGATTTTATTTATTTATTTGACACAGAGAGAGCTCACAAGTAGGCAGAGGCAGGCAGAGAGAGGAGGAAGCAGGCTCACCGCTAAGCAGAGAGCCCGATGAGGGGCTCGATCCCAGGACCCTGAGATCATGACCTGAACTGAAGGCAGAGGAGGCTTAACCCACTGAGCCACCCAGGTGCCCCAATAAAAAATGTTTTTTAAAAGGGGCACCTGGGTGGCTCAGATAGTTAAAGCCTGCCTTTGACTCAGGTCATGATCTCCAGGTCTTGGGATCAAGCCCCGTGGTTGGCTCCCAGCTCAGCAGGGAGTCTGCTTCTCCCTCTCCTTCTGCCTCTCCCCCTGCCTGTGCTCTATCTCTGTGTCTCTCTCTCAAATGAATGAATGAATTAAATAAGTAAATAAATACACACATCCTTAAAAAACATTATGCCAAGTGAAAGAACCCAGATGGAAATGACCACACATAGTATAATTCGACTTGTAGGACATGTCCAGGACAAATCTATACAGGGGGAAAGTAGGTTTGTGGTTGCCTTGGGCTGAGGGTGGGTGTAAAGGGAGAGACTACTGATAGGTACAGGGCTTCTTTTGGGGGTACGAATTGTGGTGTTGATTGTACAACTCTGTTTATATACTAAAAACCATGGAATTGTATACTTCAAATGAAATTAACTTTATGGTTTGTAAATTACTGATTTAACAAAAACAACACAACACACATGCACACACACGCTTTACGGGCATTCCCCACACAAGCACATGGAAAAGAACGCTGCACATGGCCCCAGACCCAACCCAACTGTGTCACTGGCTGGAGAGGGGGTTACTCGGAGCTTCAGTGTTTCCTTCTAACTCTGCAGGGTTTGTCTTTGCATATTTAAATGAACTACACCAACGCCATTAGTTCTTCTCCCTCGGGAGGATGCTTTTATTGAACAGTGACTTCATCAAACCCCTGAGACATTTTCATCAGTTCATTTCCATATAAACACAAAGCACCAGCCATTCACCCAGAGCAGTGCCAAGTTCACAGAAGACACTGAGTCACACACTGAAGATCGTGTCTGCCGTAGAGCACCCCTTGGGTGCAGAGTCCACTTTTATGGTCTGTGCCTCCTTCACAAGGGGCCCACATGCACTGGGGGACTTCATGAGGTCTCCCTATGGAGCTCTAAACTCTGCTTCTTTCCATTGGACTCTTCCCTCTTTCTAACGGGTGAAAGACAGACAACAACTCCAGGAGAACACTCTAGAAGAGAACCTTTCAGAGAGAAGAGTTTGAGTCCAGTAAACACCTTTCACGTATGTATATAACCCCCGTGCCCAGCACAGAGATCAATCCTGAGCAAGCATGCTGAATATTTATTGAACATCAGGATGGATGGATGGAGAGAGGGATGGAAGGAGAAATAAACGGGCCGATGTGGGCAGATGGATGGACAGACATGTAGGTAGGTGGATGTGATGGATGGATGGACGGACGGACGGATGGACGGACGGACCGACAGATGAATGGATAGATGTCAGGACGGATGGAAAGACAGGTGGGTAGTTGGGACAAATGAATGGAAGAATGAACAGATGGTCAGAGGGGTGGACGGACAGATGTGGAGAGACGGACAGTTGAGTCCATCAGATGAATGGATGGGCCGGTGAATGGACAAATGTGGACTGATGGACGGAGAGACAAGCGGGCAGATGATGGAGGGACGGCCTGACAGCTGGGTAGATGGGTGGAAGGACAGAGAGACGGAGGAGTGAGTAAGTAACAGGTCCCATCCAGTGTGCCCTCTGACCACTCAGGGAAACATCAGTACCTTGTCAGCATGGGGTGCTGGTGGCCTCCTCTCCAACCCCAGGCTCCAGGAGGGGCTTTACTATACCCCCAAAGAGCTGAAACTGGTCTCCATCCATCTCCAGGGTCGAACCACAGAGGAACAGAAGGAAGGTGTCACCCCTGACCCCCGGGGTGATCTGTTACCATTCATTCCCCACAGTTACTGAGGACCGGCTCTACACGGGCACTGAGGACACACGGGGCAACGGAGGCGGCCCAGGGGTGACCCTGTGGGTGGCTCATGGAAATCAGAGCTGAGTGCCCAGTTCTTTGAGGTCACATGGGAAGGGGAGGAGAAGGTGGTCAGGAACGGACACCTAAGCTGAGACTAGATGTCAGCCTGACTGACGAGCTGCGTGTGTGTGTGTGTGTGTGTGTGTGTGCGCGCGTGCGCACAAAGGTGGGGTTGGGGAAGGAGGGAGAGACAGAGGAGGAGGAGGACGAGAAGAAAGACGGGAGGACAGGTGGAGGGACGGAGGGAAAGGCACACGCCCAGGGCAGAGCAAGTGTGTGAGAGCTGACCCGAAGCAAGAGCACAGGTGCGTCTGAGACAGAAAGCCCAGGCAGCCGGGATACAGAAGGCAAGGCAGGCCGGCCGCGAGATGGGAGCAGTCGGCAGCGCCCCAGGTGCTCCACACAGTGCTCAGCCTCAGAGGGATGTGCCCAGTGAGGACATCAGACTTCCATTCACCCACAAGTAGGGGCTGGGACTGGGCTGACCCAGGCTGGTTAGGTTAAGAATTCTACTGAGCATCAGTGAGACTCGGCCAACTGCAGAGAACAGCAACTTCCGGGGAGCAGGCCGCAGGCCCCAGGCCTCAGGAAGCAGCCCACACTGCCCCTGACCCTGTGGAAGGCCTGCCTGGCCTGTCCTCACCAGGGCCTTATGGGCACGGTCCTTGGCTCAGCTTCGAATCCCCAAGTGCAGGGGGTGCAGGCAGCAGAGGCCAATGTCACAGCGGCAGCGGACACTAAGCTGCACAGTCACCTTGACCTCATGGCACCAAACGCTGTCTAAAGGCCAGCAGCACTATATCTGCTCCAGTGGCTTCCCCTATGAATGAGGTGACGGCTAAGATCCTGATGTCCGCCTGGAGGCCACCTTGAGCACCTCCTGTATACTAAGCCAGACGTGGGCGAGGCGCTAAGAAACGGTGTGCACCAGGCAGTCCCCGCCACCATCCTCGGGGAGCTTCCGCTCCAGCTGAAGCTTCCCTGGAAAAAAAACGAGTCTCCCTAGAAACCCGTCTGGTGTCTGTGGTCTCACAGTAACGTCTGGGGTAGAGCAGGTTGTGGGGGAAGGGGTAAACCTGAGACAGATTTCTGCAGCGCAGACCAGGACAGGCGCAGCCCTTCTCGAGCTTCACTGCGCTTAAGAAAGAGGCATATCCGCGTGGTTCTAGCACAGTCTCTACCAATTCACCCCAGGTAACAGAAACTGTATTAGGTTTAACAAACACACTTCTGAGATCTGAGCCCAGGAAAACGGCTGCATGTACCTGCTTATTAGATCTCTGTGCTTGAGGAATAAAACACTTTTACAGGCTTTCTATCACCTGAGCCCACAAAACAAGCCTGAGGTGGGCAGGGTCTGTGCCGTCCCTTTCTCCTCAAAGGACAACGCAGCAAGGGCAGAGGCCAGCTGCTGGATGTGCGAGCACAGAGTGACGGAGGCAGCGATCACGCCCATGCCTCCCAGAGCCCAGACAGGCCCCTCGAAGAGGCTCGGGTTTGCCCCCAGGAGTCAGGAGCTGGGCCGCAGGTGCTTCTGCTGGGATTCCCAGGCCGGCCCCGCCTCCACCGCTGTCCTCTTGGCCTCCTTCCCCGCCGGCTGGGCCCCACAGGCTCCTCCAAGCCACCCCGCTGCTGTTTCTTCCACTCCGCAGTCTTGATCGCTCTTTCTCTCTTCCCGTTCTCCAGGGGTCCTCTCCTGAATCAGAAAACAATCAACACAGCTTTCTGATGCTGCCATAAGGGGCCTTCCGGTGTCCTGGCTGGGCCCTCGCACATGCTGTGTGCTCAGATTCAGGCCAGATGAGCCGGGCTCCAGAGCCCCAGCCAGCCCCAGGGACCCCGTATTTTGTTCATCAGATGCTCTGAGGACCTTTTTACTGGTGGGAATATATTTCCTGGCAGGAACTGAAGAGCCCATCCATGGAGATCAGAGAAAGAGCAAAGCAAGGAAGCACTACTTTAAAAGGTAGCACTCTATGCCTGAGTCTGTGGACTTCCCCGGACTCCTGGCCATGGCCATGACATCACACCGAACACCTCCTGCTTCCTCTAATGGCCTTCCAGGCTTACGAGCGAAGTTGGGGACCAACAAAGAGGCAAAGCACAATACTCTCGCTTCAGTGGCCCGGAAAGGCTGTCAATGAGCCCCTTTCTCCATTGCAAACCAAGGAAAAGGACAGCCCTCCTCTGCCAGCTTTTCTAAAGCAATGCAGCACTTACTGGGATAGCGTATGCCTCTGATGTTGAGTCTTCTATCCCTGCACCATCTCCTTTCCAAAATAAGCAGCATTGCTCACAAGATGCAACTGGAAGTTCTGGAGTTTAAAATTATTAACAACTTTTTCAGACTTCAAGACAAAGACCCTTCCGTAGCAGAAAATGGATGTTACCAGAATTGCCTTGTATGGGCGAGGGTCTGTCTTGGCTTCAGGAAAACCTTAATGGAATCACAGCACTTCAAAATCTTATAAAACACTGAACAACAGATAATGGGCCACGAACTAATACTGAGTCTCTGTCCTTACTCCCAGTTCTCTTCTCCCACCACTCTGAGTTCTACAACAATCTAATGCCATATTCCATTTTCGAGCATCGGGGCTCGAGGGACAGAGGCAGAAAGAAAGACATTTGTCCACACATTTGCTCTGCTTAAAAGATGCCGGTCCATGGCAGAATGTGAAATTCAGATTTTTCAATATTTCCTTACCAATGCAAGGTTACAGCTGATTCCCCTGTGCTCTGTTCAGTTCTGGCTTCATGAGAGCTTGTCAAGCTTAGAGAAGAGGACTGTGAAAAGTCTAATTACAAAGGCCTCTCCACCTACCGCAGGACAGAGCCCTGAGTATGAATCAACGACCCACTGCCATGGAGAAGCCCAAAGCCAAGGTGATTAGGAAGATGTCTTGCAGGTTTAGAGCTCCCCTAAACAAGCACGACATGATTGCTGGGAAAACCGTTCCTAGAATGACACATTCACGACCATACCTTCTTGCCTTCTTCGGAGTGTCCGGGCCCCTCATCTGGAGTAGTCTGCCCTTGACTGCTCATATCGTCCTTGGCATCTCCTGGGTGAGCTGCCCTCCCCAAGCAAGAGAGCAGGATGAGCAAACGGGGGTAGTTCCAAGGGAGTGGACAATCAGAAGATTAATAATACACCGGGGACCCCGCTGAAAGCACTGACCCCAATCTCATCCTCTTGACTTACAATATGATACCTGCTACAGTGCCCTCCAGAGGACAGGGAAACCTGCCAGGTTTGGGGAGACGGGAATGGATGGTTCTACTCAATCAGTTCCTAGCTGGAATACGATCTTTTCTTCCATTATTCAGACATTAAATGGAGTCCGTCTCCAGTGCTACTCGTGGTCCTTCTCCGTGCTCACTGGAATTTTTACTCACAAGAGAGCCCATAATCACACTTTTTAATTCAGCTCCCCTAACCCTCTTACCAAATCAGTCCCAACTTAGAAAGGGATGACTTTCTTATCCTACTGTGTTCTTTCCTATACCCCATAATCTCTATGTGGAGGTATGTGTGTGTTAAGACGGCATTCAGATCCTTTGAAAAAAGAAAAATAATAGGTTCCCCATTTGAGCTGAAAATGCAAATGAAACACATTTTGCAGGGCACCTGAGGGGATCAGTCAGTTAGGCATCTGACTCTTGATCTCAGTTCAGGACTTGATCTCAGGGTCCTGAGTTCAAGCCTCACACTGGGCTCCATGATGGGCATGGAACTGACTTTAAAAAGAAAAAAAAAAAGACGGGGCGCCTGGGTGGCTCAGTCATTAAATATCTGCCTTCAGTTCAGGTCATGATCCCAGGGTCCTGGGATCCAGCCCCACATCCTGCTTGGCAGGAAACCTTCTTCTCCCTCTCTCCCTGTCTCTCTCACTCTGCCAATTAAATAAATAAATAAAATCTTTAAATTTAAAAAAAAAAAAAACACTTTTCAAATAAGAATATATTATTTAGTTGTTACCTATATACATAAATTATAAAGTTTATTTACAGACTTTATGAATTAGCCAACTTTGGTTTGGCAAAACTGAGTGAGAAGTATTTAAAAATACCCGCATGCTTTAGTGCTGTCTTGGAGTTTCTATATAATGCAGTAATGGATGCCCACGTACTTCTCTTTGCAAAAATGTAAGCTCCTAAATGAGTTCAGAGACAGCCAGCCTTATTCACCACTGTATCCTTATTACTTCTACCAGAGGCCTGTCATGGATAGATCCTCCATCACAGTAACCCACTGAATGAATGAGAAAATACATGAATGAATGAATGAGGCAATGAAGTAGACAATCCATTATTTTCTACACTTTCTGGTGTGTGAAACTACATTTTTATGTGGTAGGGACTAAAGCATGCTAGAAACTACCAAATGTTAACTTGTATTTTATCCCTAACCAATAAAGGTCCGATAATCTTTAAAAATGAATGCTCCAATTTGGAAGCGTCAGGATGAGAATCTGAGAAGCAACCACACAGGTAGGTCAAGGTAAGGGACCATCCATGAGTGACCATACAGGACGCAATAGATGAAAATGGCCACTAGAGGGAGCCACATGACCTTTCAAAGAGCAGCATTAGGAAAAACCCATCCAGTATGGTGGTTCTGCTCTCAGCACTTCCCACCATAGTTCACCGCCATAAAATTGCACTATATAATGCCCAACTCACCAGAACAAGCTGAGATAAAGTTAGAGTTGCAGTCTGCTAGGATTCAGACTTTCAGAAAAAGACCCCACCTCCCAGCTCAAATACTTCACATCCTTTTGTGTACACTCTAGCATTAAAAATTAAATATAAATAGAGGAAATCTATTTCCCCTGTGGATGACAATTGGATCTATTAAAAAACGCACCTGGAAAGAAGGCAAAACTATAACCTAAAGAATGAAAAAATTTATTTTTAAAGCTGTGTGCAATTACTTCCTGTCTCCAGCCACATTTTTGTAAAGGAACTTTCAACTGCTGGAACATTCAATTTCATCTCCTCCAGTAAAGAAACTTAAGGCATGTGCAAGCTGAGAAGTCATACCAGATAGAATTATGATCCTATTGGTCAAGTTTCAAAGGCTTCATATGTAACTGAGTGTAGGAAGAAAAACATTTCCCACAAACGCCTTCTCTCAAAAGTTCTGAAAACCCTGTAAATATTTTCGGGGCCATTAAAATCCACAGATGTTATCAACAGGCAAGATCCATGCAAACTTTAAAAGACCTAGTTCATAAAGGTCGTTGCTTCAAAAATATATTTTGAAACATTTGAAAGAAGTACAGGTTAACTTACCTTTGGAACCATGTAAAATGTCCATGCCTTACTTAGAACGTAAAAAGCAATTGGCTCCATTGGGCTTTTTGCTTACAGTTCTATCTCTACACCACACGAAATTGTAGGAAACCTCCAAAATAACAGCCAGAAATAAAGGAAGATAGAACTTGAAAAACAGGACAATTTAAGAAAGCAACTCTGAGAATCACTGATTAAAAACTAAAATTAAATTAAATGGCTCTGTGAGATTTACAAGGCAAGAGAAGATTCCAGAACCTGCATTGTCTGGTAACCTGTGGGAAAACCTAATGGGCTAACACTCACAGAGTTCCATGAAGGCAGACAGACTAGAAACTGAGAAACTGCAGAGCATCTGGGCTAGTCTGTGATTGCATATGCAGCCCCACTCACCAACCCGGAAAAAAACCCGAAATGTCAGCGCTGACAAAATTGTTACAAGACGAAGCTGGCTGGCTGAAAACCTTCCTGAGTGAATTAAAATCCTGACTGCTGGCCCTGGGGGAGACAGAAGTTGTGGGTGAAACTGGGAACTAGCCATGATTTATACAGCCAATGAAAAGATCGTAATTTTGAATTTTATAAAAATTATAGTTTTAAGTAATCTAATTATATCCTAATTATAATGATGACCCTTCTTCCTTCAAAGGACTCAAAGCATGCTTCTGGAACATTCTCTGTGAAAGTTCCCTCATTTGCTGTTTTAAAGAGAGAGTTGGCAAATCTCACAGTGAGTTAAAGTGACAAGTCTGGCATCTGACTTCCAGCTCAGTTTCCTGTGACCAGACCACACCAACTCTCAGCTCTGGAAATAACCCCCAGAGGAATTCTCTTCGGAGGAAAGCAATCTCCCCAATTATGAGAAAACGTCCTCCCCCTGCCTAGCCCCCTCTGGCCTGTGCAATTTCCACATCATTTCCACATTCTGATATGCAAACTTTTTTTTTCATTCCCAGCCAAGGAACTGCAACGTCTAAGACACAAAGGCCTTGTCCACGTGGGAGCTGCAGGCTCATTTGTGAAGCTCCTCGATAAACCCGCTCGGCTGTTCAGCTTAGTGCATGGGGATCCGGGCCAGCTCCCCCTTCATATCTAGCTGTGGATGCCACAGGGCAAGTCACTTAACCGCCTCATTAGGATCACAGTCACAGTCCTGCCATGGCCTCCTTCCCAGGTGCCTGGTCACCCCATTAATATCTGTAAAGATCCATTAAGCCTTCTAGCTGAAAGGCACCATAAAAGCAAAACCTATCACTGTTATCATCAATAAACTCTAAGGCGCTCTTCCCTGTCACCACCTAGGGTAAATCAGTTACCCACTGCCCCTTAATGAGCCACCTCCAGCCTGGTATATGGCATTTGATGCTGACAAGAGCTTTCTTTCCCAGGAGGGAGGAAAAGCCAGTGCTTTCCCTTTGGCCAGTGAACTTAAACTGTGAGAACCTCCAGCAACTCCCACCCATACATTGTACCTGCAACCTAACACGCTCTGCGTGGATCCAGGCCTGCCCCCAGGGCCCCTCACCTTGAGCACTGAGCTAAGAACCACCAGCAGTGTGCAATCCATGCTCCACGTGGGAGAGGTGTTAGACGTACTGTTAAAAAGCACCTCGGAGAACCCGACACCCGTATGTCTGGTCTTCCACCCACTGCCTCCCTTTACCTATTCTCATTGCTCGGAAACACCCTCCATCAAAACCCCGCTGGCAACACACCGTGGAGCTCTAACACACCAAACGGAGGGCAGTGTCTGTCTGTAACGGGGCTGCCCAAATAAACAATATCGCCACCCAGCACCCTACTATGCTGCCAGTAAGAAGGACAGAGAGGACAAGGTACTCCTTTGCAGAATGCTGTCTATGCAACACCACCACTTACACACGCGTGTCATCTCCCACGAGCGGAAAGGGGAGGGGGCGTGGAAGGCTGGCTCGTCACAGCAAACCTTCGTGCGGCTTTCCAGCTGGTTGAACCGGGTGCACACACTCATCTTCTAGGTTTCTGAGATCCCTTCTAGTTATACACGGGGATCCCCTCCGTCCCAGGGAGCTTCTGATTTAGCTACATTGGGGGAGATCTCGCACAAGGTTTAGGAGCTGTCATTCATTCGGGAAAGGAAGGTGGGCCAAGGGCAAGAAGCCACCACTCTGGTCTCCCTCCCTCCTCTGTTCCTGCAACCTGGACGGGCCTGACTTCATGGGTAGCATTAACCTGTGCTTCCAAGCGCACAGCGCTCACTGCGACTCACAGTCTGGAGGTCGTGACTGCTGCAGGCGAACCTTCAGCCAGATGCTGCCCCGCTGGCCCCAGGCTCCCGGGGGTTCCACCTCCCACAGGCGTCCGCGCTCCTCTGGATGGGCCAACAGGAACTTCCTGCAGACTGAGGATGCGCACGTGTGAGCCAAGAAGGCCCGCCCCCTCTCTGTCCTCAGGGGAAGACACTTCCGGTTCCTGTTGAGGCCCCGCCCACCCTGCCCTGGCTCTGTGCTCTGATCCTGCTCTGCGCAAACTACCCCTTAACCGTCTCACCTCGTGCTCCCACGTTCACCCCCACCCCATCTGAGCTTGAGGTCGCCATAACAAAGGGTCACACACTGAGTGGGGGGCTTCAACAACAGACTGGCTGTCTCCTAGTCCGGGAGGGAAGTCCCACATCCAGAGGTGGGAAGACGCACCTCTGCAGTGGACCTTCGTGTCTCTATGCCTTCACGAGGTCTTCCCTCTGTACCTGTGGCCCAGGCCCCTCTCATAAATAAGGACCTCTTCCTACCACTCTACTGAATCAGGGCCTCATGCACATGACCTCACTTAATCACCTCTTTAATGGCCCCTCCTCCTAATACAGTCACATGGGGAGCTAAAGCTTCAACATAAGACTTGGGGGTACCCAGTTGAGCCTGTAACATCACCGTGCCACACTGTCCTCTCCTTAGGCACTGTCCTTTCTCAGCCGGAACCTTCCCAGCTCTCCTCTCCCACAGAACCTTCCAGTACATCCTCCACGGATGCCTTGATTCCAGAGTCACCTCAAGGTTTTTATGTCCACGTTTACAGGGTGAGCACTTTCCACGGGGCAATGCCCCAAATCCTGCCAAATGGGAAGCTGCTCCTCGTCCTTCAGGTGCCCATGGGGACACCATTGGACCCTCTCCTAATATTTCCCGGCCCAGGGCAACAGCACAGATGGAAACCTCCAGAACCTGACACTAAGTATTCAGAAAGCGTAAGCCGAGCTAGCAGAGTGCTAGATAGAATGTTCTGCTCTCCTATCTTGACAAATATAACTTCATAACAACAGGGAAAGCCAGTTTCAAATTTAGAATTTCTTGGACTCCTTGGAGTTCTGCACCAGAATGTGGCAACACCAAGAGAGATGGCCCCCAGCAGGCAGCCCACTTGCTTCTCCTCCTACCCCTGCCCCACACACATACACCACAGGGGGCCTGTGCATACAAATGTGGACACCATGCCCACATTCCATCCACATCCCACCAATGGCTGCCCCTGGGATCTAAAGATACGCAAACTGGTGTCATGGTCCACCCTGAGATGCACAGATCCAGGGGTGGAGTCTACTTGGGCCCTGAGCACCACTGGCAGGAATCCTAGGGTCCTAGTACCTTGAGCTGGCTTAGAAGAAGTGATCTGGACCCAGGTAGGAATATTCTCTTGGGCCCACAGATTCCTCACACCATAGAGAGAGACAGAGCTGCCCAGGGGTGCTAAAGCATAGGGCTGTGGACAGGAGTCCCTCTTGTCCATTCAAAGGGCAGGACTGTACTCAATAAAGGCCAATCAGAGAAGGATGTGGTCAGTGCACCTGTACCCAGCCTTGAGCATCCAGCAGCTTCTTTCTCCACATTCTACCTGGTTTACCAACATGCCCAGACACAGCCAGGCGTGCTGTAAAAGACTGAGGCCCCAGCATCCTTGGCTAGGCAGCTGAAACTCCTAAGACAAGCAGCATGCTTCAGAATAAGAGCCTTCGTATATTCTTTCTCTCCAAGGCAGAGACAGAGAAGGGAGAACAGAGATCCACAGAACCCTTCAAGGGTCTTAGCAGCACTGTCCCTGCGGCAGCCTCCCCCCGGAAGCTGCTATTACCCTGGGAAACCTGGGGTGGCTGCCCTGGGAGGCCAGTGCACTCAAACAAAACTCTCAGAGGCATAGCAAAATTAGGGCTGGGGGAGGGGCCCCTGGGTGGTTCTATCAGTTAAGCAGACACCTTCAGCTCAGGTCATGATCTCGGGGTCCTGAGATCAAGTCCCATGTCTGACTCCCTGCTCAGCAGAGTCCACTTCTCCCTCTCCCTCTGCCTGCCACTCCTCCTACTTGTGCTCTCTCTCTCAAATAAATAAAATCTTAATAAATAAATAAATAAGGAGAGGGACAAAAAGGACAGGTATGTGGACAGAGAACCAGTTGCCTAGGTTCTGAAACTTTCCAGCACCTCAAAGTGAGGAACACGGTGCAGAAAGCCTGGAATGCTCTTTGCAGAAATTTAAGGATCTTCAGAGTTTAATTATAGACAAAGACTTTGGAAATACAAAGAAATGACTAAACCTACTTGAAATACGTTTCACCTGCTTTTCTTAGGACTTCAGAGCAACGGAAATGTCCTTATCTTTCCTGCCTTTTCTCTCTTATTTGTTGTCCCTATATGATAGTGGCACTGGAAACTCAATACTGAGGGCTCAAAATCACCTGTGGTTTTGACAATAAGTGAAACAGAACCCAATGTGGGGTGGGTGGGGTGCAAGGGACCCTGGGGAAATACCCATCAGAATCTGCTGCCCTTACTGACTTGGAATGTGATGTGTAGCATCAGAGCTTTTTTCATTTCCTCTGACAAATATATATAAAGCTTTCTCTTCCAGAATGTGGAAAGGAACTGAGACAGTTCATTTTAAGTCTCAACTTGACTGAGCCAAGGGTGCCCAGATATTTAGTCTACATTATTCTGGGTGTGTCTGTGAAGGTGTTTTGGATGAGATCGGCATTGGAATCAGTAGACTGTGTAAAGCAGATTGTTGTCCCTCATGTGGGTGGGCCTCACCCAATCAGTTGAAGGCCTGCGTATGGAACAAAAAGGCTGACATCCCACAAGTAAGAGGGAACTCCTCCTGTCTGTTGAGCTGAGACATCAATTTTTTTAAATGTAGATTTTATTTATTTATTTATTTATTTATTTGAGGAAGAGAGAACATGAGAGGGGAAAAGTTCAGAGGGAGAAGCAGACTCCCTGTGGAGCTGGGAGCCCAATGTGGGACTCGGTCCTGGGACTCTGGGACCATGACCCGAGCCAAAAGCAGTGGCTTAACCAACTGAGCCACCCAGGCACCCCAAGGACATCGATCTTTTATTGCCTCTGGATTTGAACCAAAATATTGTTGTTCACTTTTCTTGGGTCTGGCTCCTGTGGGCATTTGGACCCTTAGGACACCATTGGCTCTCCTGAGTCTCCAGTTTGCTAACAGCCACAGATCTTGGGAGTCTCAGTCTCTACACCATGAGAGTAAATTCCTCATAATAAATCTCTTCTCTCTATATATCTACATCCTACCGGTTCTGTTTCTTTGGAGATCCCTGACCAATAGAGGGACTCAGTAGGTCAGGAATGGAAGAGGGGACTATCTTCTGCAATAGGAGCTACAGAGGCCCTTGGGAGCTCATGCTGTCAGAGCTCGCTTTTTGCACTCCAGCTGCCCTCCCAGCTGAAGCTCCTGGGGATCCTTTGCAGCTTCTAGGGGAAAGGACAAAGTCATGGGCTCTAAGCTTCAAGTGAAGGAGCAAAGGCTCTCTGAGCGCCAGCAGCAGTTAGCAGCACAGGTGAACTTCTCTGAATTCTGCCTCTCTCTGAGGTCATGTAACTTATTTTTTATTATCTCTAAGTCCAATTATTTCTCAGGCTGGGAAGGGCTCACCCCCTGTAATGCAGCCTAAAGCCTCATCTGTGCAGAAGCAATGGGAGAGTTCTAAGGAAGAAGAGAAAACCCAGACACCGAGAGTGCCAAGGAACCTCCCTCTCCCACAATCACCTAGAACGCACATGCATTATCCATCACCATTACTTCAGCACTTCCTCCTGATACAAGGTGGGTTTACCTTGGTACATAGCAGGAGAAATCGGCCAACTGACACCCAGGGCTTCATCCTCTCGGAACGTCTCACAGAAGTCCTGCAGCATGGCCATGCCCAGGCCTTGGCGACGGTACATCCTCCTGACAAACACGGTGTCGAAGACAGGCAGCAGGTAGCACGCACCCGTGCCATCACCACACAAGCTGCCTGTAGGGAAAGGAATTGATATGCACTGGCCGCAGACTTGCACCAAGCCACCAGGACCCTAAGGAATGCTTGCACAGCCAGGTCCTTGGTACCACCTGGAAGAAGGGCCCACATCACTAACTAAACAACCTATGACAAAACAGCAGTTCCTCCCAAACCACCAGGGCTCCAGCTGGCCAATCAGCCCACATGTGATTGATCACTGGGAGTACAGCCACCAGACTATTGTACTGAAATGAAAAACAAACCCAGATGAATGCACCATTCATGCGCCCAAGACCCTCAGATGCTGCCCTCTCCGCACGCGGGTCACGGAGACACTCGAAGCCAATGATGAGCATCTGGATGACATCAAAGTTCTCCATGAACCCAGGGAATTGGGGCTGGGAGACCCACCCAACACATCTCTAGGGCATGGACTTGTTTTGGTAACTCTAGCAAGCAGTCTTCGCGTCCTATTAAGGTGAAGTACCTTTACCCTGAATAGACTAAGCTGTATTTCTCCTACAAGATCAATGGCCTTGCTATAGCAAAGCAGGAGAAGCAACAGCTGACACCCTTCCCACTTTTGCACCCTGAACTGAACTTCACTTCACTGCAACCAGCCCCAGTTACCAGCACGGTTGCTGTGTCTGCAGTGGGAACTTAGAGTCACAACCAGTCACCTCTGTCATCACCCTAACCAGAAAATCAGTGCTACATGGAGCCTACTACAGTATCTCTCTCACTTCCAAACTGCACAGGTGCCTGTGCCCTAAACGCACTGGAGTCCAGGAAAAGAAGTATGTAGCATATTCAGTTCCTATCAGAAGAAGAGGCATTCATCCCCGCCAAGATTCAGAAGGTGGGTAATTTCCCAAACAAAAAAATTGATTCCAATTCTAATTGGCCAGACTGTGTTGCAGAGACATATGCTGCTGTAGTTAACTGCAAAAATGGCCACAGTTATCTCCCTTCCTGTATCCACATCCCTTCACATGTGGTTCTGAAGCACGTGCCATCAAGAGATGGGGTCTGGCCTCATAGGGTCCAATGCGTATCTGTTCCCTCTCATATCTCTGCCATTTGCCCCAAGAACAAACCTGGACTAGCCTGTCACCATGAGAGAAACATGACCTGGGCACCCCTGTGGTCTAAGCAGACATCAAGCCACCCCCAAATAGCAGAGCCACCTACTGAATAGGTTAAACCCCCATGGAAACTGTCAATCAAAAGAATGGGGAACTAAATGGTTGGTTTTGTGGAAAAATGAATGAATAAATAAATAATCTGTGGCCAGCAATCAATACCACCTAATTCACGATCAATACCACCTAATTCACTTAAGATGGTAACAACAGAGTATTTGAATTTCACCTTCAGTGTTCTTGCAATGATAGTACAAACCTGGGCTGGAATTCTGTAACTACCAACTTTTACAGATGATGACAACAACATTCCCCAAATGATAAAGTCTTCCAAAGCTAAAAAGGTTTAAAATTAAATAAAATACAATACACACAATACAATACAGTACATATAAATACAATAAATAAATATACAATGTATAAAAATACAATTCCATTCACATGAATTCCATTCATTCTCTTTAAAAAGAGTCAGTACTTAGGAATACAGTTAACAAAAGAAACACAAGCTGTGAATACTGAAAAACTACAAAACAATGTTGAGGGAAATTAAAGAAAATCTAAATAAATGGAGACATTCCATGTTCATGGATTGGATGGCTCAATCCTGTTGAGAAGGCAATTCTTCTCAAACTGGTCTGTAATTTCAATGCCAGCCCTACCAAATCCTAGCAGGCATTTTCTTTTTTTAAAAGAGAGTGAGAGAGAGGACAGAATGGGGGCAGGTGGAGGTCAGGGGGAGAGAAACTTAAGCAGGCTCCATGCCTAGCACAGAGCCCAACATGGGGCTTGATCTCAACACCCTGAGATCATGACCTGAGCTGAAATCAAGAGTCAGACACTTAACCCACTGAGCCACCCAGGCGCCCCACCAGCAGGCATTTTTGTGGACAATGAGAAGCGGATACTAAAATTGATATGAAGTGCAAAGCCTTTATATAATAAGCAACCCAGTTCTGAAACAGAAGAGTACAACTGGAAGTTTTACACTACCCAGGTTCAAGGTTTCTTATAAAACCAAGGCAGGCAAGTCAGTGGGATACGGGCGCAAGGATCGGCACGCGCAGCGGCGAAACGGCAATGAGTCCAGAAATAAACTTGCACTTTGAACTCCAAAACAGTGCCCTTTTCAAATGAGGAAAAGACAGTCTTTTCATGAAATGGTGGTAGGATGACTAGATATTGAAAATTTTTTTAAAAAAAATTTAAGGGAAGAAGAAGCTGGAACAGAGCAGAAAGCCCAGAATTAGACCTGCACCCATAGACTCAAATGATCTTTGACAAAGGAGCAAAGTCAAGTCAGTAGAGAAAGGACCGTCCCCATAAGTAATACTGGACATATCCACATGAAAAATAATCATCATCATCATCTAGACCTTAAACCCTTCAAAAACTTTACCTTAAAATGAGTTGCAGGCATAATGTAAAATGAAAAACTACAAAACTCCTAGAAAATAGCATGAAAGAATATCTAGATGACCTTGGGGTTAGCGATAAATTTTTTACATACAATACCAAAGGCATGACCCATGGAGGGAAAAAAATGACAAGCTGAATTTCATTAACATTAAAATTTGCTGCTCTGTGAAAGACCATGTCAAAAGAATGAAAAGGCAAGGCATGAACTGGGAAAAAAAAAAAAAAAACAGTTGAAAAAGACACATTTGTCTGATAAAGGACTGTTATCTGAAATATGCAAAGAACTTTTAAAACTCAATGGTAAGAAAACAAACAACTTGATTAAAAAGTGGACCAAAGGGGGTATCTGGGTGGCTCAGTGGGTTAAGTAAGCCTCTGCCTTCGGCTTGGGTCATGATCCCAGGGCCCTAGAATCGAGCCTTCTTCCCCCTCTCTCTCTGCCTGCTTCTCTGCCTACTTGTGATCTCTCTCCCTCTGTCAAATAAATAAAAATCCTTAAAAAAAAAAAAAAAGTGGACCAACGATTTTAATAGAAACCTCATCCAAGAAGCTATACATACAACAGATGAGCATATCAAAAGATGCTCCACATAATATGTCATCAGGAAAATGCCAATTTAACCAAGAAGATATCACTGCCCACCTAAAACAGTGGCCAAATTCCAGAACACTGTCAACACCAAATGCTGGTGAGGATGTGGAGCAACATTCCTTGTTGGGGGGAAATGCAAAATGGTATAGCAACTCTCATTCCTCTCATTTCTTGTTGGGGGAATGCAAAATGGTACAGCAACTCTAGATGACAGCTTGGTGGTTTTTACAAAAGTAAACATACTCATACCAGATGATTCATCAATTGTGCTCCTTGATAGTTATCAAAAGGAGTTGAGAACTTATGTCCACACAAATGTTCATGGCACCTGTAGTCATAATTGTTACAACCTAGAAGCAACCAAGATACCCTTCCATACCTGAAAGGATGAATAAACTACAGTACACCCAGATAACAGAATATTTAGTTCCAAAAAGAAATAAGCTATCAAGCCACAAAGACATAGAGAAATGCTAAGGCATATTACTTAGTGAAAAAAGTCAATCTGAAAAGTCTACAGTTACACCAATGATAGAACACTCTGGAAAAGGCAAAACTAGGAAGGCAGTGAAAAGATCAGTGGTTGTCAAGAGGTCATGGGGAGGGAGGGATGACTGGGTGGGCCCAGGAATTTTTAGGGCAGTGAAGCTATTCCATATGATGCTACAAGGATAGCTACCTGTCATTATACATTTGTTAAAACCCATAGAATATACAACACAAATAATAAACCCTGATGTAAGCTATGGGCTTTAGTTAATAATAATGTATCCTTCTGGAATGAATTGTGTCTCCCCAAAGTCTTACATTGAAACTGCCAGTACCTTAGAATGTGACTATATTTGGAGACAGGCACTTTAAGTGGTGATAGAGTTAAAGAGAAGTCTTTTGAATAAGCTCTCATCCAATCTGATGGGTGTCTTTATGAGAAAAGGAAATTTGGACACACAGAGAGATGTGCACACACAGAAGAAAGACCGTATCAGGACACAGTGAGAAGCGGCCATCTACAAGTTAAGGAGAGAGACCTCGGAAGAAACCAAACCTGCCAACACCTTGATCTTGAACTTCCAGCCTCAGGAACTCTGAGAAAATTACTTTCTGTTGTTTGAGCCACCCAGTCTGTGGTATTTTGTTATGGCAGTACTAACTGATTAATAGGTCTATCAGTTTTGGTTTACAAATAGTAACAAATGTGTCACACTACTGTAATGCATTAATAATAGAGGAAAGTGTATATGCATGGAGGAGGTGGGGGATATTGGGGAACTCTCTGTACTTTGTCCTCAAATTTTCTATAACCTAAAACTGCTCTAAAAAACAAAGCCTATAATTTTTTTAATGTACGAGGTGTTTTTAAAAATTAAGTTGAACACTCACCTCACATCATATATAAAAACTTAATTCAAAGATAGATCTAGGCATAAATACAAGCTAAAACTACAGAGCTTTTGGGAGAAAACATAGAGGAAAATCTTCACAACCTTGGGTTAGTCAGAGAGTTCTTAAATTCAATACCAGAAGCATCATCAATTGACAAATCTGACTTCATTAAAGTTAACTTCTGTACTTCAAAGTTAGACTATAAGAAAATGTTTATGAATCACATTTCTGATAAAGGACATATCCAGACTATATGAAGAACTCTTGTAATATAATTAAAAGGAAACAAACAACCAATTAAAAATGGACAGATGATCTAAATAGAAACTTCTTCAAAGAAAACATAAGGGGCGCCTGGATGGCTCAGTGGGTTAAAGCCTCTGCCTTCAGCTTGGGTCATGATCTCAGGGTCCTGGGATTGAGCCCCACATCGGGCTCTCTGCTCAGTGGGGAGCCTGCTTCCTCCTCTCTCTCTGCCTATCTCTCTGCCTACCTGTGATCTCTGTCTGTCAAATAAATAAATAAAATCTTTAAAAAAAAAAAAAAAGAAGACATACAAATGGTTAATCAATGAAACGATACTCAACATCATTAGAAAAACGAAAATCAAAACCATATAGTGCAAAGCTACTTTTGACCTACTAAAAGATGGCTATAGTCAAGGCAACCAGCAGTCATAAGTGTTGACAAGATATGGAGAAATTGAAACCGTCACATAGTGCTGATGGGAATTTGTAATGGTAAAGCTACTTTGTCAAATAATTTGACAGTTTCTTAAAGTTAAACACGTGTTTATCCAATGAGCCACCAATTCTATTCCTAGGAAGCTAATATTTGCTACAATTTGGATGAACCTCAAAAAACATCAAGAAAAACAATTCAAGCACAAAAGGCCACATATTGTATCATTCCACTTAGATGAGCTGTCCCAGAAAGGCAAATTGATAGGGACAGAGAGCAACAGGGTTGCCTAGAGCTGGGGTGGAAACAGATTGATAGCCAACAGGCAACTTTTTCGGGTGATGGAAATATCCAAAATCTAGGTAATGGTGATGGTTACACAACTCTAAATTTTTCAGAAATCACTTACCCTTGGCAAATTTTATGCAGTGTAAAATTATACCTCAACAAAATCGATTTTTAAAAGATTCAGTGGGGGCACCTGGGTGGCTCAGTGGGTTAAGCCTCTGCCTTCAGCTCTAGTCATGAACTCAGGGTCCTGGGATTGAGCCCCGAATCGGGCTCTCTGCTCAGCAAGGAGCCTGCTTCTCTCTCCTCTCTCTGCCTGCCTCTCTGCCTACTTCTGATCTCTGTCTGTCAAATAAATAAATAAATAAAATCTCTAAAAGATTCAATGAATTGTATTAAAATTATTGTATTGGGGTGCCTGCGTGACTCACTGGGTTAGGCATCCAACTTTTGGTTTCAGCTCAGGTCATATGAGATCTTTCAGTCATGAGATTGAGCCCCATGTCCAGCCCCCCACTCATGATCTGCTTCATGTTCTTTCTCCTTCTCTCTCCCCTTTTGCCCCTGTCTATTTCCATGTTCTCTCTCTCTCTCTCTCTCTCTCTCAAATAAATAAATAACATCTTTAAATAAATAATAAAAATAAATTATTTTATTGAAATTATATGAAAAAAATACAATCAAGAGTCAAAGAGGGAAAACAGTAACTTTAGGGTGGAGAAACCTGCCAGACACCCCCATGAGTGATCAGGGTGAGCGTGGCTAATAGTAATGCTGGGGTCCCATACTTTCACGTGTGATGGAAGCATGTGAGGACCAGGACACTTACTTCCCTTTCTCCCAAACCCATATCCCAATCTAATCATAAGAAAATATCAGACAGACCTAAATCAAGGGACAGCCCGCAAATCTCCTGACCAGTACTCTTCAAAAGTGTCCAGGTCATGAAAAACAAGGAGAATGAAGAAATGGTCACAGATCAGGCAAGGGAACTAAAAAGATCTGAACTATGTGCAAGGTGGTATCCTGGATCAAACCCTATAAGAGAAAAAGGACATTGCTGAAAAATTAACCAATGTTAATTTCTTAGGTTTGATCCTCATACCGTGATCCTGTCCTATGTTACCAGTGGAGGGAGAGAGGTGAAGGGTATAACAGGAACTCTGAACTATTTTGCAGCTGTTCTGTAAATCTAAAATTATTTCAGAATAAAAATCTGGGGAAGGGGAAGAGGCAGAAGAAACAAAAGCACTCTACCAGCCCTTTCTAATGGCTAATCATACCATCAGGTTGGTCAAATAAAATCTGTCCTCTAAAATCAATTCCCGGGGCACTTGGGTGGCTCAATGGATTAAGCATCTGCCTTCCACTCAGGTCACGATCCCAGGGTCCTGCAACTGATCCACTGATCAATGGGGCATCCATTGATCCCCTGCTCAGCGGGGAGTCTGCTTCTCCCTCTCCCTCTACCCCAACCCCAGCTCCTGCTTCATCTCTCTCTCTCAAAAACAAACAAACAAACAAACACCCTTTAAAATCAATTCCCAAAACCAAAGAATTGCCTTTTTAAGAAGGATACTAATTAACTGTAATAAGAATATTATGTGATTATGAACAGGGGCAGAGATAATGAGCTGGCTGCATGCCAATGGACTCTCCATTCATAATCAGAACCTCAAGTCCAAGGAATTCATATCACATGGCACGGAATGGTTGGGAAGAACCACAGCCATGATCTCAATCATTCTACCCATTATACAGACATGGCAGTTGACAGTGTCAAGAAAGGGTCAAGAACAAACAAAACAAAACACACAGAGAATAAAAGGCTTGGCTCTCTTCTGTCAGCAACATCTGCCCAACTGGGTCTCATCAGCTCACAGAGAGTCTGGTGAACCCAGACCAAACTCAGACCAGCCATGCCACCAAGGTAACGGGGGGCAGAACGAAGCCAAAACCAACACCGCCTGGTGCCCTTTCTTGTTCTTTCTGGCTGCTTCATGTCCAAAATTACCTTCAGTGATTACATAGGTCGTCTTTACCTAACAACACTTAGAAGATTAAAGCATATTCCAGATGGGCACTGTTCAAAATCACAACAAAGATGCTGTCTCTCAGGCAAATTTAAATATCCAGAAAGGTCTTTTACCTGAGGACAATGGATCATGGAAAGAAAGTTCATGGGAACAGATCCATAGAGATCACAATTCATAGTAAATGGTGGGGATAAAACAAACAAAAGTGGTAAAGCACAAACCAGTCAGAACTGGCTAAATGAGCAGCAGGATGAGATCATTTTTACCATAAATGCTGGTGGGAAATAAACAAGTAAAACTGAAAATTAACAAACCAAGCATCAGAATTTAAAAGACTGATAAAGAACAGAAAAGAGACCCGAAGAAAATAAAGGGAAGGAGACAAGGACTATAGAAATTAATAAAATAGGGGCACCTGGGTGGCTCAGTGGGTTAAAGCCTCTGCCTTGGGCTCAGGTCATGGTCTCAGGGTCCTGGAATCAAGCTCTGCATTGGGCTCTCTGCTTGGCAGGGAGCCTGCTTCCTCCTCTCTCTCTGTCTGCCTCTCTGCCTACTTGTGATCTCTGTCAAATAAATAAATAAAATCTTTTTTTAAAAAAAAGAACTTAATAAAATAGAAAACAAAAATACAACATAAAGGATTTTTTTTTAATTTCAAGAGTTATTACAGGAAGATTGAATACACCATACATAAAGCACATTGAGAATTAAAGATATCAGTATAGACATGGCAGAAATTTCAAAGGTAAAAGAATATAATAAATATCTCTATACCAATAAACTGGAAAAACAGATGAAAAGGACAAATTCCTAAGACAATACAAACCACCAAAACTGACTTATAAAAAAAGAGTGACCAACCTGTCCTATGAGCATCAAAACATGAACTCAGTAGTTTAAACCTCTCCCACACTGAACACATCAGGTCAGGTGGGTATAAGTTCTACCAACCTTCCAAGTAAAGCCTTCCAGAGAACAGAAAAAGGGAGAATATTCTCCAACTTAGTCTCTGAATCTCACCTTTTAAGGAAAAAGAAAAAGAAATAGCCAAGGAGGGGTGCCTGGGTGGCTCAGTGGGTTAAGGCTTCTGCCTTCAGCTCAGGTCATGATCCCAGGGTCCTGGGATTGAGCCCCGAGTCTGGCTCTCTGCTCAGTGGGGAGCCTGCTTCCCTCTCTCTCTGCCTGCCTCTGCCTACTTGTGATCTGTCTGTCAAATAAATAAAACCTTTAAAAAAACAAGAAGAAGAAAAGAAATAGCCAAGGATCAGAAAGATAGGTAAATAACAATAATTCATAAGCATAAGACAAAAAACTTACACCCATATTAACAAACTGCATTCAACAGGGTGTACAAAGTTAACTTCAATCACGGTAAGGGGCTGGTTCTCTGCCCACCACTCTGGCTGTTCTGGGGAAGATGCAGAATCAGTAAGGGGCATGAGCTAAGACTACACATAATGAAGGCTTTGCCTTCAACAGCCTGGGAAGACCTGAAGAAGGAACTTCTGAAAAAAGGAAACAAAACTTACCAAAGAGTAGGCAGACAACATGGTACCAACAGGCTGTCCATTAAAAATAGGCACCCCAACAAAACACAGAAAAAGACAAGGAGGGTTACTTCACGAAGACATTGAGTGAATTCTTGGAATACCTAAGACAGCATTCACAGATGGTGCACCATGGGGGAAATGATAGCAACAGGCAGCCAGAAAGTAAGGGAAGAAATGGAATCTGCTTCAAAGAGAGAGATTTGCTGGGAGGAAGATAAAACAGGCAGGGGCGAGACGGTGGTCACAGTGTGTTCCCCCCGCCGGCTGCCTTTGAAAACTAAGACCTGGGCACCAGGGAAGTTTTTGGTGGGAGGCCCCAAGGCACAAAACAGCCAAGCGCCTGGCCAAATGCAGCCTGGCTCTCCGTGCGTTTCCTTTTGCAAAGTAGCATTTGTGTGGGCTGGGAAGCACCTGTCCAGGTTTGTCCAGCTGATCCCAAAGACAGTTTGCTGTCCGTGGCTGCTGTAGAAACTTGGCCCTGCGAAGCACTTTAAGCATAACTGCTCTAAAAATCCAAATTCAGGCCACAGTTGCTAGTCCAAGAGATTCAGTTCAGCATGGGATACTCTTAACCCATGGACATAGAAATATCTAAAAGCGTTAACTTTTGCTAGCCATTAGCACTATCCTTTTGTTACAATCATATTAGATGTGGGTGGTGAACCCACTGTACAAGGTCAGAGCCAAACATCCCTCAGAACCGGGGTCAGAGCCAGACTTCCTGGGTACCCACTGCACAAGGTCAGAGCCAGACTGCCTTGGAACCTGGGGCAGTTGAGGATGTACTGACAATTCTACTAATGACCTGAATGTTTCTGAATTCTTCCCACCAAGGAGCGTTGCTAGCACCTATCCGCATAAAATCTTTTTTTTTTTTTTTTTAAGTATGAGATATTTAAGTTGTATTTGCTGGACTAGGCACTGGCAAACTTTTTCTGTAAATTCCAAACAGAAAATACTTTTAGGCTTTAGGGGAAACCGTTCATCTCTGCAGTTGTGCAAAATCAGCTGTGGACATTATGAACGGGCATGGCTATGTTCCAATCAATTTCTATTTACAAAAAGAGGCAATGAGCGGAACTGGGCCAACAGGCCATAGTTAAAGCAGGCAGTTAATGCCTGCTCCAGAAAAAAACATCACTTTTACAGGTAGGACTAAGTGTTTATAACACCTATTTGTAATAATCGTCTTTTCTCAAGAACAACTGAAAACAATGCATTAATGTCAACCACTCCTAAACAAGATACATTTATTTTTCATTTTTTCCTAAGATTTTATTTATTTATTTGACAGAGAGAGAGACAGTGAGAGCAGGAACACAAGCAGGGGGAGTGGGAGAGGGAGAAGCAGGGTTCCTTACCAACAGGGAGCCCGATGTGGGGCTCGATCCCAGGAGCCCAGGATCATGACCCGAGCTGAAGGCAGACACTTAATGATTGAGCTACCCAGGTGCCCCAAAACAAGATACATTTAGAGATAAGAATTAACTATATCATTTTTTTCTTCTAACATTTCTTTGTATGTATTTTACTATTATAAGAGGAATTTATTTATTTACTAAGATGCCATGAAATTCTCTCTTAAATATTGGGGGAAGAAAGTTTATGTGCTTAAAGAAATAACTTTGGCCAAGTTGGCTTTATCTCGGATTGTTAGATGAAAATCTGTATCAGTAAGTCACCTTCTTTTCAGATTACAAGAGAAAGAACTGTCCCAGTTCAACTCTGTGCTAGAGAACTCTGTACTAGAGGACCCTGCATGAAATCCAGTCCATGTGGCATAGAACAAAGGAAGATTATAAAAGCCAAAAAAAACTACCAGTTCCTCCTTATTTTTTTTTAAGATTTTATTTATTTGTTTGAGAGAGAGAGAGAAAAAACAAGAACAGGAGGAAGGGCAGAGGGAGAAGCAGGCTCCCTGCTGAACAGAGAGCCCAATGTGGGACTAGATCCCAGGACTCTGGGATCATGACTTGAGCAGAAGGCAGACGCTTCACAGACTGAGCCAGCAGGGACTCCTAGCAGTTCCTCTTCTAAGTATACACTCAAGTGGTGTTGCCCAAATGTTTTCTCATTATCACCAACCTAAGGAGCCATTTTTTTCCTAATTGTGCATGCCCGCTGACTAGATACTAAGGAATGAATAAGACTTTGTTGGATAGGGCTGAGGCTTGGAGGCCAGAGACCATTGTTTTATCCATGATTCTTTTGCTCCCCAAAGGTTTGACTGTCAGGGGCAACGCCACCCCACTGAGAATGCATGCCTTGGGTGAGTGGGTCTCCAACTTCCGAGTTCTTGGGAGTCACATGGAGGGCTTGTTAAGACAGATCACAGGGGCCCAATCCACTGCCAGGGTTTCGGAGGCAGCGGGTCTTGGATGGAGCCTGAGAATTCCTGTAGCCCATAATATGTGAGCAGCACAAACTGCCTGCTGAGCACTCCATCCATTACACACCAGCCACTGTGCAAGCAAGGAAGGGCTGCCTGGTGGTGGTGACCACAACTATTCCAGGCCAGACTGAGACTACTTTATGAATAGGATTCTTCCGTGGATTATTATGGGCTGTCTATCCAGCCCACAGTCCTTTAAAATTGGCCCTACCACAGCCAAGAACGAAGGCTAGGTGGCCATACCTGGACCACAAAAGCCAGCCCCCGCCAATCCACAGTCAGTGGAGATCAAAGTGAACCCATGATGCACAAGAAAACCAATCCACGAGCCAACTGGACCAATCTGATTCTTTCAAGAGAATTTAAATGATGTGAAAAAGGGATCACAAATGACCTTGGCTCTTTAAGGCAGGTACAAGGAGAGGCCAGGGGGCATGATGGCAAATGAAAGCCAAGGTTACAAGGAGGCAGGAGATACAAGTGGGTAACGTTAGCAGCTTTGCAAGGCTGAGATCGCAGCAGCTGCTGGTACACATCCCAACAGAAGAAGCCTGGCTGCATCCCATGCATTTCCCCCTGTACCTTCCAATGCCGTATCTCCACAGGAACCTCCATTCCTCGTCAACAGCAACCCCTTTCTCAACAGACAGCACAGTAGGTACCTGAACCAACACTGCACTCCCCATTCACACCACCTTTGCTACTGATGTTTCTGCTGAAGTCCAGAAGATGGCCTGAGGGGGGCCTTCTTGATGAGACAACTCAGCAGGAGGGACCTGAGGCATTGGACTTCTGGGGGAGGGAGAGCAGAAAACCCCCCCCCCCCCCCCCCCCCACTTCAAAAAGCAGGGCAGCCAAGGCCACTTCAAAACATCACTGCTGTCCCGAAGGTCACGTGCTTGTCTGGATGGCAAGTCACCTAATTTAATACATTTCAGTGCCACTCCTGTTTTTATGATTTGCATTAGTGTTGGAGCTTTCAGCCAGCTGAAACAGAAAGCTGTTCTTTTTAGATTTTTATACAAAAGCAACACACATCTTAGCTCTGCCTCAAATTGGCCAAACTTGCCATTTACCAGTCCAGTATTTTCTTCCCTTGAAAGCTAACAGTCAGTGGACTAGTGCTCTGAGAACAAAAGGTCAAGTAAAACCTCATTAGTTTTGATTATTTAGGGAGAATTTCAACATAAAATAGTGAACTGGCTGAAGTGTCAATATTACTGAGCAGTCAAATGAAGGCAGAAATTCAAACCAGCCCATTAAGAATATGTCCCCAAAGAGAGCGCTACCTGAAAAGATCTCATTCAGTCCATACAAAAGCACCCACTTGTAAACTGAATGTGCGCGTCAGCAATAAAGAGGCACAAACTACTGATCTACACATTGACTTGGATGAATAAAGGCATTATACTGAGTGAAAAGAGTCAGTCTATTGGGGGCGCCTGGGTGGTTCAGTTGTTTGAGAGGCTGAGTCTCAATTTCAGTGCACGTCATGATCTTGGAGTCCTGGGATCAGGATCGAGCCCCGAGTCAGGCTCCACACTCAGCCTGGAATCGCTTGAGAGTCTTTCCCTGTCCCTCTGCCCCTACCCTCTGCTCATGCTCTCTCAATATATATAACATAAATATATAAAATCTTAAAAAAAAAAAAAGAAAGAAAGAAAGAAAGAAAAGAGTCCGTCTCAAAGGGTTACAAACTATATGATTCCATCACACGACACTTTAGAAAAGACAAAACGATAGTGATAGAGAACAAATCAGTGGTTTCCAGAGCTTTCAGGTGGCAGTTAGGGGGCAAGGAATGACAAGGGATAAGATGAAGGAGGTTTTGGGGGTGGTGGATTTTATTCCTTATTTTAATTATGGCTGTAGTTACATGATCTATACATAGGGCAAAATCCACAGAACTGTAAAGAAAAAAAAGTCAATTTTACTGTCTAATAAATTTTTAAAATACTTAAAAGTATGTGCCAAGGAAGTGTTTAGAACCAATGTATACTCTTAAATAGGTGACCCCTGACCCCTGTGATCTAATTTATGCAATTAATCTGCACATTTTCTTTTCCTCTCAGAATGAAATTATACACTGCAGCCCAGCTTAAGCTAAATTAAGATATTCTAAATCCAAAGGACCTAATCTCATGAAGAAAAATCGTAATACTGCAAAGTTGAGAAGCATGCCATGTGCTACACCAGTATCCTCAGCATCAACACAAAAACACTACATAATGTCATGACAAACACTGAGGACAGAGCGGAGACTATAGAAACATTAACTGTTCTGAACTTGTGAACTACAAACTCCTCTTGTAGGCCATTAAATTATATGTATCCACCAGTGATTTTTTTTGTAAATTGTGTGTGCAAATAATAAAACATAATAAAATATATTTATCCACTAACTAAATTATGTTTTGTTTACTCTACTTATATGCTGCTCTATCAACCATTTCCTTTTTTTATTTTTAGATTTCATTTATTTATTTGACACAGAGAGAGAGCATAAGCAGGGGAAGCTGCAGGCAGATGGAGAGGGAGAAACAAGCCTCCCACTGAACGGGGAGCCCCATGTGGGACTCAACCCCAAGATCCTGGGATCATGACCCAAGCTGAAGACAGACATCTAACAACTGAGCCACCTATGTGCCCTGCTATATCAACCATTTCCTACTTCATCAAGATAAATATCTTTCTCTGATTATAGAAAAAGATGAGAAGGAAAGGAATAAAATTCTCTGATCCACACTTAACAGGATCCCTATCAGAAAATGGTGGTGGAAGGAAATGTTTGGTTTTGGTTCCTGCTGTTCAAGGGTTCTGTACTTTCATTATGCAAACCATACTGTGCAAACCTCACGTATAATAACTACTTAATAAATGAATAAAGGTGAGAAATCATTTAAAGTTACCACGGGATAGAGGAAAATTTAATTTCAGAAATTTGCAACTGGAAATGGTGCCTCAGTGGCCTCAGTGGTTAAGCATCCAACTCTTGATGTCAGCCCAGGTCTTGATCTCATCATGAGTTGAAGCCTGGCAGTGGTCTCCACACTGGGCAGGGAGCCTACGAGGAAGGAAGGGAGGAAGGGAGGGAGGGGGGAAGGGAGGGAGAAAGGAGGAGGAAGGGAGGAAAGAAAGAAAGAGAGAGAGAGAGAAAGAAAATAAAGTTGCAACTGGACTAGGTAAAACCTATGAGTTTGCAGCTTACTGGCTGTAGGTATAATTCAACCCCCAAAGCTACAGAAAACACCTCATGGGAAAAACTGAAACATGACCCATTAAATGTGTCACAGATCAGATTTACAATTAGGAAAGCAGCTGGAAATGTAAAGCAGCATGAGATCTACAGAATGAACCAAACTCAAATTCACAGCAACTGCCACAGCTAGCCAATACATGAGTGAAGGAGACCCCATGGAACCCAACAAGAAAAAAGTCAAAGACCAGAGAGACCGTTTGAAAAATGGCACCACACAGGATCAGATGTGACAGTTTGATGCTTTTCTCAAAAATAGACCTTCCTCAACTGAGACAGTTCAAGTGGCAGAGAGCTGAAGCCAAATGGGCTTAAACAGTGAAAGTACAGAACCCCAAAACAGCAGGAACCAAAAACAAATAACAACAAAACAAAACAAGCCAACAACAACAACAACAAATGAAAAGCAAAACAAAAACACAAAGCCACACACACAAAAAATCTCTCAGGAAAAGTAAATCAAATCCATATGAAAATCTTTGGCCACCAAATCTGCAGGCACACTGAAGACCTCTTCAGGGCCAGGCTAAAGAAACAGCCATGGGAAGTCACACAAACAGATGTCAGCCGCTATAGATCACAAAGGAGACAAAGTCTACCCTTTGAAGCTAGGCAGGTTGAACAGCTACTAGATCAAAAATCTAAAAATCCTCAGAAAACACACACCAAAAAAAAAAAAAAAAAATTGAACTGTTACACTACATCTGCAATATCTAATTTTTGATGAAAAATTATTCAAACACACACACACACACAAAGCCAGGAATGTGTGACCCATACTCGGCGGGGGGTGGGGGAAGTTGTCAATATAACTGATTCTAAACAGACCCAGATGTTGGACTTCGCAAAGGCCTCAAAACAACTTTACAAATATATTTGAAATATTAAAATAAAATAATTCAAAAAATTAAAGGGAAATATAAGGAAAATCTCAACAAAGAAATAGCAACTACAAGAAATAATATAAATCCTAGAGCTAAAAAATACAATAACTAAAAATTTTCAATGAGCTCAACAACAGATTGGAGATGGTAGATGAACTTGAATAGGTGCCAGTAGAAATTACCCAACAAAGAGAGAAAAACGTTTGAAGAAAAATGAATAAAACCTCTGAGACAAAACTTAAGACATTATGAAGCACCTCAGCACACACACAACTGGAATCCCAGATAAACAACAATGAAGGCATCATTTTTTTTTAAGATTTTATTTATTTATTTGAGAGAGAGAGAGAGAGAATATGAGAGGGAAGAAGGTCAGAAGGAAAAGCAGACTCCCCACAGAGCTCGGAACCCAATGCAAGACTCAATCCCAGGACTCCGGGATCACAACCTGAGCCGAAACAGTGGCTTAACCAACTGAGCCACTCAGGTGCCCTGAAAGCAGCATTTTTAAAAAACTGAAGAAATAATGGCCCAAAACTTCCAAAATATGGCAGAAAACATAAAGATTCAAGAAGCTCACCAAAGCCCAAGAAAGATAAACAGAACTAAAATCATTTCTAGACACACTATAGTCAAACACAAAAAAAGTTAAAGTTAAAGGGAAAACTTTGAAAGCAATCAGAGAAACCTATGTGTTATGTATGAGGGAATAACAATAAATAACTGGTTAACTTCTCACCAGAAACTATGAAAGACAGAAGCCTGGAAGAACACATTCAAAGCACTGAAGGGAGTGGGAGAATTATCAGTAACAATCCTATAGCCAGCTAAACGATCCTTCAAATATGACTATAAAATAAAATATATTTCAGTAAATGAAACCTGAGATATTTGTCGCCAGCAGAGCCACACTACAGCAAATTCTAAAGGAAGTATTTTAGCCTAAAGGAAAAATGACACTGGATGGCAAGTGGGACCTATATTAAAATTTTTTTAAAGGTGAGTTTGTGAGAAAGATTTTAGCTATGCTTATTTTATTTTAAAAGATATGACTACTAAATTAAAAATTATAAATCAATAAAGATAGGTGTATAACAGAACAGATCTAATATATAACAATAGCACTATGTAAATAAGGGATAAACAAAAATACACTATTAAAAGATTTCTATATTTCACCTGAGGTAATTCAATATTAACTGTAAGTAAATCTGGAAAAGTTTAAGATGCATACGTGATCCCCAGAGTAAAAACTAAAAATGCAAAATATAGAACTAGAAAGCCAATAGAGAAATTTAAATGAAATACTAAAAAATATCTGATTAAAATAAAGGAAGTTATAAAGGAGGGACCGAGGAACCAAAGAAAAACAGAAGACACAAACCAAATTGCAAATGAGAAGACCTCAGTGTACTCATATCAATAACTAAATGTAAGTGGACTAACACTCAATTCAAAAGACAGACATTTTTAAGATTAGGTTTAAAATCCAAGACCCAGGGATGCTTGTGTGGTTCAGTCAGTTAAATGTCTGTCTTCTGCTCAGGTCCCAGTTTCCTGGGATTGAGTCCTGCATCGGTCTCCTTGTTCAGTGGGGAGCCTGATTCTCTCACTCCCTGCCACTCCCCCTGCTTGTGTGCACACTCTTTCTCTCTCTCTCTCTCTGACAAATAAATAAATAAAATCTAAAAGTAAATAAATAAATAGGATCCCATACCAGCTATATGCTGTCAACACAATATATGCTTCAAATAATAGACATGAACAGACTAAAAGTAAAAGGCAACAAGCTACAGTACAAAAATATATTCCATACAAATCATAAGCATAAGAAAAATGATGGGTCTATATATATTAATATCAAACAAAACAGACCTCATAATAAGAAATATTACTGAAGACAACTGGGGACTTCATAATGATAAAATGACCAATATATCAGGTAAGTATAACAATCATAAATATAGATGTGACTGATAACAAAGCTTCAAAACACATAAAGTAAAAACTAACAAAACTAAAATTGTTAGAACTAGGCAAAAATAATCAGTAAGAATGTAGAAAATCTAAACAACATTATTAATTACCTTATGCCAAATGATATTTCCAGAACACTAAACCCAATACCTGCAGAATATACACATTCCTTCAAGTCTACAGGGAATGTCTACCAATACAGACCATATAATGGGCCATCAACAATTCTCAATAATTCTTAAAATATAAAAAAAATTCAAAATATTTTTAAATTGTTAAATTTATATTTATATTAATTATATTTATATAAATATAAATTTATATTCTAAACTATAATATCTATTTATATATGAAATAATTTTTATATTATAAATGCATGTAAATTAACCTTATATTAATAAAAGTAATGTTTAGAATATTTAAAAATTTAAATATTAATATTTAAAATAGTAAAATAGACTACATTTACTGCAAAGGAATTAAGTTAGAAATCAAAAATAAGGGGCACCTGGGTGGCTCACTGGGTTGAGCCTCTGCCTTCAGCTCAGGTCATGATTCTGGGGTCCTGGGATCAAGGCCCACATCAGGCTCTCTGCTCAGCAGGGAGCCTGCTTCCCCCTCTCTCTGCCTGCCTCTCTGCCTACTTGTAATCTCTCTCTGTCAAATAAATAAATACAATCTTTAAAAAAAAAAAAAAGAAATCAAAGGTAAATCAATAAGTAAAACATTTAGAATACCTGGAAATTTAAAACTCACTTTAAAACACTCATAAAAATCATAAAGTAAATTTAGAAAATATTCTGAACAAAATAATAATGAAAATTGGTTAAACTGATCAAATAGATTCCATCAAAATTTCAAACGTTTGCTCTCTGAGAAATACTGTCGTGCCAAAATGAAAATGTTTTCCAAATTTATATCTGATAAAGAACTGACACCTAGGGGCACCTGGGTGGCTCAGTGGGTTAAAGCCACTGCCTTTGGCTCAGGTCATGATCCCAGGGTCTTGGGATGAAGCCCTGCATCGCATAGAGCTCTCTGCTCAGCAGGGAGGCTGCTTTTTCCCCCTCTCTCTGCCTCTGCCTGCCTCTCTGCCTACTTGTGATCTCTGTCAAATAAATAAATAAAATCTTTAAAAAAAAAAAAATAAGAACTGACACCTATAACAATATGAAGAAACTGCAATAAGCAAAAACCCAATAAAATATGGGTCAAAATATTTAACGGACACTTAAGTATTAACTTAACACTTAAGTGTTAAGAAGATAAGTGACCATCAACAAAGCACGTGAAAACATAATCAATATCATTTGCAATTAGAAAAATGCAAATTAAAACCAAAATTAAATCCTACTTCCCCCCTTGTAGAAGAGGTAAAATTAAAAAGACGCACAATATCAAGTACTGGCAAGGATGTAGAGTGGCTACAACTCTCATACTTTCCTGGTAGCAATATGTATGCAATTATTCTAACAGAAATATTTTTATTCTGTCTCTCCAAAAATAAGCTAATCCAGCAAAAGGCAGTAAAAAAAAAAAAAATGTTTTCATTGGCAACATATACCTGAAGCATATATTTTCATTAATTTTATACTGGTTTGGTACTTTTTAAATGAAATAAACTGTTGAGTAACTAAAAGTCAATTGCCACTTAAAAACAAAAAAAAAATCAGTTCATGGATGAAATGACGTGACCCAATAAGCAGCTTCAGAGAACTTTCCACCACGTTCGTGGAATTCATCAAAAATGAAGAAGAAACAGAAATCAAGCACCTAGTCTGGTCTACCTTAGCTTGACAATCTTTTAAGGTCCTCCTTCCACTTTGAGTTCTGGGTCAGCCTAGGGAAAAAGGAGGAGGCCACAACCAACCTCTCTACTTGAGTGTCAGGACTGACCTTGACAAGTAGTTAACTAATGGAACTACTTGCATGGGAAACTGGTCATCTCACGCGGCAGGGGGCGGGGGGTTTGACCAGGAGTGGGGAGGGAGAGAAGTGGATTTGTTCCATCCTGGACAGGTGGAACAAACACATAGTATGAACAACGTTCAACAGCACAGTCAGCCTTCTGAGCCCCGAGAAAAACACGTAACCCAGGAGAACAGCATGTCAATGGTGGTTCTCAGGGAGACTATTCTTGCTAAAATTTAGGACTTCGTAAGAACTGAAGGACAGGGCTGGGTCCTGTAGAGTAGAGATGTTGACAGCCTTTAAAAAATTCAATAAAGTATTAAATAAAACGACTTTAAAGAAACAGACCAGGGACGCCTGGGTGGCTCAGTTGGTTAAGCAGCTGCCTTCGGCTCAGGTCATGATCCCAGCGTCCTGGGATCGAGTCCCACATCGGGCTCCTTGCTCAGCGGGGAGCCTGCTTCTCCCTCTGCCTCTGCCTGCCATTCTGTCTGCCTGTGCTTGCTCTCTCCCACTCTCTCTCTGATAAATAAATAAAATCTTAAAAAAAAAAAATCCTTAAAAAAAAATAAAATAAAAAAAATAAAGAAACAGACCAATCCCCGAGGCAAAATGGTCCTAGGATCACACTCACTTCTCATCAGAGCCCCTAAAAATAAGTCCCAGTGTTTCACCCCGACCTTGTTATCATGGCCAACCTCCCCCTCCTCTGAGGTAATGTCTATAAATCTTGGCATCCCGTGTGCTTTTGCGCCACATGTCAGCTATTAGCAATGGTATTTTTCCTGACAGCTAATGGGTAGCCTTAAAGAAAAGAAATGAAGAGTGTCGTGCTTTGCAGAGTCATTTTACACCATTAGCAGCAATAAGCATTTATGAGGGACATGGCACTGCCTGGGAATCAAAAGAACACGTTTTTCACCCTATTTGCCAGTACAATGAGAAATGAGAAAATGAAATCCATACCTTGGGTTTACTTGGGTTTATTTACAGGACGGCTGAATTAGTGACACTTTCTGAGCCAGAAGACTCTCTCCAAGGAACACATGTGCTGAGGGAGTCCTCCGACGCAGGCAGACATCTAGGGGGCCTCCCCACCCCATCCTCTGCCCCCTCCCCAGGGCCGAGTGTCCCTTACCTTTCCTTTTGGTCGTGTAAAATCCAACAGCGGACCCATCCCGCCACAGAATCTTTGCTTGCTCCTTCACAGAGTGAGGTAAAAAAAACATGTCTCGGTCATCCAAATTTCTCTCCAGTCTTCCAAAAATAACGACATTTAGAATGAAAAGCACAATCCTTTCCCCAAATGACTGAACCTTTGAAGGGGAAAAAAAGAAGAAGAAGAAGAAGAAACAAAGGAAGAACAAGCAAGTGAGAGAGGAAAATCACACACGATAAATTTTGCACTTGGAATCAACCCACACATCGGGGCCAGGTGTGTGCGCCGCCATCACATGATTCCCCCCGTGCTCAAGAGCCAAAATGTGACTCACAGTTTCTCACCAAGGTTTTCACAACCCTGACCTTTCACACCCATCAGCCTCCAGGAGGGAGGGGCAGGCCCAGAGGGGCCTCCCTGTTCCCCAAGGCTACCTATGTGTAATGGACATAAGTAGACAAAAAAAAGTCCACTGCAGGTCAACAAAACAGGAAGTAACCTCCAGGGGGGTCAGGCAAGACATTTCAGCAGATCCCTGGATGTGTCTAGAAATAAACCCAATCCACCTTTTTTTTTAAGATTTTATTTATTTATTTGAGAGACAGAGATCACAAGTAGGCAGAGAGGCAGGCAGAGAGAAGGGGAAACAGGCTCCCTGCTGACCAGAAACCCCCATGAGGGGCTCCATCCCAGGACCCTGGGATCTTGACCTGAGCCGAAGGCAGAGGCTTAACCCACTGAACCACCCAGGCGCCCACACCATTTTTAATAACAGCCCCAGAATTCTGGCCTTCAGAAGGTGGGCAAGGAATTGGGGGGAATTTAAAAAAAAAAAAAAAAAGAAGAAGAACTAAGGGGATCAATGGCTACATCAGAAACGTGATTTTTCAATGGCTTATCACATGTTAGATTTGGAGCACATGCTACAGTCCCAATCCCAGAGAACTACCAAGAATCAAGGCCATCAAATGAAACCACTTCTTGCCCACCACAATGTCATGGCAGATGAAGAAAGTATGTGGTCAAGGCCAGGCCCACACAGAGTTTTAGCATTAACAAGTCTAAATGAGGAGCGCCTGGGTGGCTCAGTGGGTTAAAGCTTCTGCCTTCGGCTCCAGTCATGATCCCAGGGTCCTGGGATTGAGCCCCACATTGGGCTCTCTGCTCAGCAGGGAGTCGGCTTCCTCTTCAGTCTCTCTCTGCCTGCCTCTCTGCCTGCTTGTGATCTTTATCTGTCAAATAAATAAATAAATAATCTTAAAAAAAAAAATTCAAAATGACTTCATGGTCCTGTCTGTTAAGATTTTCTGCATTTGGGGGCACCTGGATGGCTCAGTGGGTTAAAGCCTCTGCCTTCAGCTCAGGTCATGGTCCCAGGGTCCTGGGATCAAACCCCTGCATTGGGCTCTCTGCTCAGCAGGGAGCCTGCTTCCCTTCCTCTCTCTCTGCCTGCCTCTCTGCCTACTTGTGATCTCTACTTTTGTTTGTGTTGTCAAACAAATAAATAAAATCTTTAAAAAAAATTTTTTTTTCTGCATTTGGAGAGCACCCGGGTGGCAAATACATAGCAAAAACAGAGGTCTCCAGCTTCTGCACCCACAGCAGACATAACTAATCAATCCCACTATATGTGGCTCAGCTTGGATAAGGTCACAGAGTCCTACATGCACTCCTCTGGACAACCACAAGCCAGCACTAAATGTGATTCTTGACATGAACCCAATCAGCTATTGATCAAGGGACAGCATCGTTTTATTAGATTTTCCTCTGTCAAGACATGTGTGACCGGACAATATTTTACTCTGACAAGACTATGTGACAGCCTACGTGTGGGGGTGTTTGTCCCCCATCCTATGCAGCACCATGGGATCAGCAATGCCATTGAATGGGCTGTGACCCCCACCCAGAAGCTAGCATTCAAGTCTCCCACCCGCTGGGGAGGTCCTGATTTATAGGTAAGGAAACAAAAATCCAAGGAGGGTAAGTGATCACATTTATTGATTTCCCTGTCTCATTCCAAAGAGGACTTAGGACCCCTAGACAAGGGCTCTGTCCGAGGCATCAGGCTCAAAACAACAGACCAGGGCCTTCCAGGTCCCAGGCTGGTCCCAACCCCTGGTTGCCACCAGCATCTTCATCCATTACAACTAAGACTTTGGAAAAGGGAACATTAATATAAATATCTACACTTTGTTTTATATTGAATACTTATTCCTCACATTTTTATCATTATCATCATCATTTGTGACCATGACTTCTCAGCCTAGCTTTGCTGGGAGATCTTTAGCAATGCCCAACTTTCTGAGCCTCCATTTCTCCCACTGATCAAGGGAAAAGATTGTCTGAGGCATCCTTAAAACACTTGTTTTGGGGAAGGATGGGTTAAAAAAAAAAAAAAAAACATATGTTTTCAAATGCTCCGATAACAAAAAATAAGGCAGCTTGCTGTCCCCCCTTACAAATAGCACGAAGTGTTCAGTGCCAATAAATCTATTAATTGGTCCAGAATGTAAAATAGTTCACCTTCCTCTGGAGCCAAATCTTAAATGAGGAAAAGCTTTGTGAAAACCACACCAGCTTAGCTCTAAGAAGCTGCCGCAATTTTGTATCTCAGACAAGAGCAGCCAAACCCAGTTCAGACTTTGAAGAATCACTAGCTGGTCACAAAACCTGAGTGGGGTGATGTGTGAGGTTATATTCTTCAACTTATAAAACCAAAAAGTTCAGAGAAAAGCCAGAAGAGAAAAGCAGATTGCATCTGGCAGAAGGGAAATATCCAATCAAAAACTGGCAGGAGAAAAAGGAGAAAAGAAAATGCATTGAATTTATCCAATTTCATTATGGGGGGCGGGGGGAGAAATGTGTGTGAATCTGACTTAGAAACATTTCTGGAAACACAAAGCCGAGATCCAGTTCTAATCCCTCAATTAGGACCACTAATTATGTTAACAGAAAGAACATTAAGCATTTTTTTTTGTAATTTATGAAGAATAGTTGGCTAAGAAACAAAATATAATTGAAAGGAAAAAAAAAAGTCAAGACCCCAAAATCTTGGGGGATGGTTGGGGTATGTCGATCTTTACAACACGGTTCATTAAGAGCAGGTAACATCCAAGTTTCTTCTGTTCACAACATAGGCCACATTTTTTCAGAAAATGTGGGGTTTCCCTCATCTAAACACAGAGGAATTGAAACATGGAACAAGTGAATACTCTTGTTCTGAAAAAAAATAAAATAAATAAAATAAAATATTAAAGAATTATTTAAAGAGCATGTTAGACTTCTCCTGGCATTCAAAACACCCAACCAATAAATATCTCTGGCAGAAGGGTCCGGAACAGCAAGACAAATAGGCCAGGCCACCCCACTGGGTACCTCACATTCACTGGCTGAACCTCAAGCCATAGTTAAATCCGCTGGCGTCGGGGTGGGGAGGGGGAAACTTTTCAAAACAGTATCTACCGAGTCAATTAAAACCAGACCTGAAAATATCCTGCTGTTTGCAACAATACGGATGTAACTAGAGGGCATTATACAAAGTGAAGTAAGTCAGACAAAGACAAATCCTGCGTGATCTCACGTGCACATGAAATCTTAACAAAGCCCAACTCATCCCAACAGAGAATAGAATGGTGGTTACCATGGGCTGTGGGTAGGAGAAAAGAGATGTCGGTCAAAAGGTACAAACTTCCAATTATAAGATGAATAAGTTCTGGGAATCTAATATACAGCAGGGTAATTATAGCTAATAATACTGTATTATATTAAAGTTGCTAAGACAGTAGATCTTAAATGTTCTCATCACACACACAAAAAAATGGTAATTATGTAATACAAAGCTGGTATCAGCCAACACCACGGTGTCCATCATTTGGCAATATTCAAATTCACAATCAACACCTCCTGTGCCTCAAATTCACACAATGTTTATGTCAGATATATCTCGGTAAAGCTGGGGAGGGGGAACAGGCATGCAAAAGACAACCCACAGACGGGAAAACAATATTTGCCAATCAAAAAAGGCAATGTGTGAAATAAGGACTCGCATCCAGAATATATGAAAAATGTTTGTAACTCAATGGTCAGACGTCAAGTAACCCAATTAAAAAGTGGGCCAAGGATTTCAATAGATATTTTCCCAAAGGGGATGTATGAATGGCCAATAAGTACATGAAAAAATGCGTCACAGCTTTGGCCATCAGAGCAATGTGGCTTAAGACCACAGTGAGATACCACTTCCCACCCAGTCGGATGGAGAGCATACAAAAACAGACAATAAACAAGTGCCAGGATGGACATGGAGAGATGGAAGCCATCAGAGGTTACCAATGGGACTATTCGTGGTACACCTGCTGTGGAAAATAGTTAGTGGCTCCTCAACAAGTTATATAGAGAATTACCACGTGACCAGCAACTCCGCTCCTGGGTATATACCCAAGAGAATTGAAAATACATGTGCTCCCAAAAACTTGTACACAAATGTTCATGGTGCCATTATTCGTAATGGCCAAAAGGTAGAAACAACACGTGTCCATCAACATATATACAGATAAGCACACATGCTCGAGTCATGCAGTGGGAAATGATCCAGCCATAGAAAGGAATGCGGCTCTAACACACACTACAGTGTGGGTGAATGTCGAAGACATTATGATCAGTGAGAGAAGCTAGACACAAAAGGCTACATATTATATGATTCTAGGGCTGGAAATGTCCAGGAAAAACAAATTCACACAGGCAGACTCCTTGCCAGGGGCTGGACAAAGAGAGAAATGAGGGGTGACTGCTGATGGGTAAGGGGTTTCTTTTGGGGACGATGAAAACATTCTAGAATTCAAGAGTGGTGACTGGGGCACAACTCTGTGCAAATACTGAAAATCACTGAAAGGGTGAAATTTATAGGACATGAATTGTATCTCAATAAAGTTGTTGTTTGAGGGAAAATAAAACTGAATTTGGTTGTTGTTGTTTTTTTTTTTATTCATTCAAGCGAGGAGGAAAAAACTGTATTATCAAATCCTTCTCTAAACCAGACCCAGAAGAATACTGGTCATTCATTCAGTATTTGTAGGTCCCAATGAGGGAGGTCAAGTGGAATTCCATACCACTACAGACAGATCCACCATTTTAAGACTGCCAAGAAGCACCTATGGAATTAAGATAAATATGTCAATCAAATGAAAATGGGCAGACATGAGGCAAATAGTCTAAATTCTACACTAGTTACTACCTTTATCATCAAATCTGCAGTGGAGCAGACGCCACAGGGACTCTGAGGAGCTGCTGTGGCACCTGCCCTCACCCCTACCATCCTAGGTCTTGGCTTTACAACTGCTCCATAAAGCCACAGCCCATCCAAGACCTTCAGGCCTGACATCACAGAGCCTGGAGTTTGTGTCCAACCCAATCACTCACTAGCTGTGTGGTTCAGCCTCAATTTCTTCATCTGCAAAACAGTACCTTGAGGATTCTAAAATTAGATAATCCCTGTAAAGAGTCTGAGGACATAGGCAAGTACCTAACACAATGTCTGACTCAGAGTGAGTACCAAAAAAATAATACTTGGACACAATAAGCAAAAATTTTCCTACACACTAGAGAGACGAAGGGGATTTAGTTTTAAAATGAAGACACAAGAGGCCACTCAGGAAGGTAAGAGAGATCTGCCAATAGCCAGATGTCTGCAGCATACAGCCTTTTATTACTATTTTCCTTACTGGCAGGGCATTCTAGATTGAATTGCATCCCCTGGAAATATGTTCCAAGACCTAATATCCAGTACTTGGGGATGTGACTTATTTAGAAATAGTCTCTACAGATGATGAAGTGATGATGAGGTCATGGGGGGGTCCTAATCCAAAATGACTGGTGTTTATATAGAAAGGGGGGATCTGGACAGAGGGAGACCCACACTGAGGGAAGATGATGTGAAGACACGGGGAGAAGGCCATCTCCAGGCCAAGGAACTCCTGAGGCCACCAGCAGCCAGGACATAGGCCTGGAACAGAGTCTCCCTCATGGCCCTCAGAAGGAACCCTGATTTCAGGCATAGTCTCAGAGGCTGGGAGACAACACCTTTCTGTTGTTTCAGCGCTGCCCCCCCCCCACCGCGCCCCACCCCATCTGTGAAACTTTGTTTCTTGCAGCCCTGGAAGATGAGTCCACAGAGGCCAAGTGCTTTCGATCATTAACATGATAATCAACACACTGACTTTAAAACCTGTTTCGCAATATCTGTTCCAGTCTACACCACCTCACCTTCAAGAGACCTTCTCTGGCAGGATCAGAGGTCCGTAGGACGTCTTCGGTGGGCCACCAGGACTCCTTTATGTACACAGCCACCACTAGGGAGAAAACCAAGAGAAAATGAAGAGGAGCGCAGAGCCAGCCAGCCAAGGCCACCGCGGAGCGGGTTCAACGGAGTGCAGCCGCTGTCAAGGTGCAAAGGACAAGTACGTGTGGGCAAAGAAGGTGATGTTTCTAGAGCTTAGTTCTCTGAGAGCACTGACCAGGACCAAGTGGCCACTCTCACCCAAAGAGGACTTCACTGAGGTCTTCACAGATGGCCTGCTGCCGCCTCCAAAACTAAGTGCATCTCCGGATGAGACTGGGCAAAAAGTGCTACACACCAACACGGAAAAATTCGACGGAAAAGAGGGATGCCTGGGGGGCTCAGTCGTTAAGCATGAGTCTGTCTTTGGCTTGGGTCATGGTCCCAGGGTCCTGGGATTAAGCCCCCCATCAGGCTCCTTGCTCAGTGGGAATCTTGCTTCTCCCTCTCCCCCTACCCCCACTTGTGTTCCTGCCCTCGCTTGTCTCTCTATCAAATAAACAAAATCTTTTTAAAAAATTGATGGAAAAGAATCACATTTTCTTTTCAAAGTCCAGTTACATGCCACAACTCAGAACTCCCCATGCAGTCAAATCCAACATTATCAAAGGGCATTGAGCACAGAATCTTCTAATTTTTTTTTAAGATTTTATTTATTTGATTGAGAGAAAGCATGAGCAGGGGGAGGGGCAGAGGGAGAGCGAGAAGCAGACTCCCATGCTGAGCAGGGAGCCTGACACAGGGCTCGATCCCACGACCCTGAAATCATGAGAGGAGCTGAAGGCAGACTCTTAAGCAACTGAGCCACCCAGGCGCCCCATGAGCACAAAATCTTACCGCTCTCTGCACTAGGCCTGGCACTGTCTTCTTTTCCATGATTTTTTTTCCCTTTTCACAGTGAAACTGCCGCCTGTGTTTTTCTGAGGAGGACACTGACACGCTGAGCAGCAAGTAGCTTGAAGGCAGCCAGCAAGGGGGGCCTGAGGTGGGTCCACCCCCAAGCCATGGACTGCAAGTGCAGTGCTCTCTCGCAGAGGCCAGAAATGAGTGAGGGGTTAGGAAATGGTGTGAACCATGCAGGGGTTGGGGGTGACTTTGAATAAGGAGGCTCTCCTGCAGAAGGAAGAGAGATACCTTCTCCCCCCACTTCTGCCCCATCCCAGTCTAGACAGCTCCTGAAGCTTCTGGATTCTGCCCATTCCATGTTTGGGCATCAGTCCTGCTATGGTAGAGATGACCTTGGAAAAACCGCAACCACACAAAGCCCCAGGCTCCTCATCAGTGTTGCCCAAACTGATCACCTGAGATGGCTGACAAGTTCCGATGAAGATGGGGTGTGAAACACCCGCCACGGAGCCCGGTGTGCCAAACGCGCTCGGTGACAGCTGATAAATGTCAACTGTCCCCTCTTTCCCCCAGCCCCACCCACACCGCTGCCACCAAATCAACCAGCTCCACCTGCCGCCTCGCGATGAGCTCTGTCCCCTCCTCCCCAGCCCCAGATGCCAGCAGGGTCCTGTCACCAACCACAGAAGACTGGGATAGTACCTCACCTGGTCCCCTGCCCCAGTCTCCCCCTCTGACCCATCCTTACCGAGTGGCCGTTCCAAAGGCAAATCCAGTCATAGCCTCTGCCTCTTGCCTCTCAGCTGGGCAGCCTTCCTGTCCTTGCTTAGGGATTCCATTTAAACAGCAAAGTTACTTTGGTTGTTTTCTTGCATGTTTGTTTTTATTTAATTAAGATCATTTTTTACAGCAGTTTTAGGTTCACTGAAAGGAAGGTAGAGAGACTTCCCACATGCCCGTACATATCACGTCCCCCAGTGTCAGCATCTGCCCCAGAGTGGGGACATTTGTTAAAAGATGAACCTACACGGACACATCAGAGTCAAAGCCCATAATCTGCATTACAGTCCATTCTTGTTCTACATTCTATGGGTTTGAGCAAATATGCAATGATACGCATCTATCATTATGGATAGATTATCATATGCATAGTAATTTTCACTGCCCTAAAAGTCCTCTGGTCTCCATCTATTAAACCCCTGCTCTCACCCCCCACTCCACCCCTGGGAACCACTGACTTTTTTTTTTTGTCTCTATACTTTTGCCTTTTCCAAAATGTCATTTAATTGGAATCTTATGGTCTTTTCAGATTGTCTTCTTTCACTTAGTAATATACCGTTAAGTTTCCTCCCTGTCTTTGCCTGGCTAGAGATCTCAAAAATCTTTTTAGCACTGAAAAATATTCCATTGTCTGGATGTACCACAATTTCTCTTCTGGTATCTTTTTTCCACCCGCTCTTATAAAAATTGTCATTTTTACACCAACTTCTCAAGCCACACATCTGAGCCTGAGCCACATGATGAAAAGATGCACCTTCCCAGTCCAATCATTTTAGCTGAAGATGTGTAGGAAAACAACATGGAACAGAAAACAAGAGTTACTTGAATACTTATATAAGGCTCAAGACTTTTCAACTAATTTTGTGGGCCAATGAGGTAAAGTTTGCTACCACTTTCTTCCCTATTTCTGTCTGCTCCTTGAGGAACTTTCGTAGAAAATTCTGTGAAGACCAGGTTACAACGACATCAGTCAGTGATTAAGCGTGAACTCTGCCCAGCCAGCCTTCTCTTCCCCAAAGACATGTCAGTTTCATCTCACTGGTAAATTACATCATCAACAATAGTTCCAAAGCTGATTGAGCTGGCTGAGAGAGAAGGGCCAATTAAATGCCTGACACCTGCCTTCATTTATTCAATTAAATTCATGTTCGAAATGGCACCTACTAGAACTTACAGGAGGTTTATAAAGCCATAAGGATTATTTTCCTGCTTAACAAGGTGAATCAATAAAAGATGTTCCATTTACTAATACAGTCTATTACTATAATACAGATGTTCAATTTGCTAAGACAGTTTCAAACAGGACACATGTTACGATTTGGCATTTGTGTGGTGCCTTGCAAGTTTCATGGTGTTCTGCAGAGCATTAATTAGTCACACAAGTTGTCACAAAGTAGATTGAACTGGTTTTTGGTTTTTTTTTGTTTTTGTTTTTGTTTTTGTTTTTTCAAAATGTATCTGAAGCTGGTAAGGATATATAACAGCGAAGGGGAAGTTAAATCAAATTTAACAGGCCTAAAATAAATTGTCCTCCAAACCAAGTCTTAAAAGAAAAAAAAAGAAAAAAAGAAACCAGAATCTGCCTTCTGGAAACCAGCAGCTTTTGATTGGAGAAGCATAATACCCAGTCAAGAGGAAACGGTAGGAGAGAACGGTAGCAGAGTCCTGGGAGAGAGGCTGTATCCAGCTCAGCGAGGACAAAGGACAGATTCTGGGGACTCTGACAAGCACTGTAGGGCCAGCCTCAGGGCACCACAGAGACCCTGAAGCCAACTAGTTCCAAGAGTTAGAAAGTAGAAGCCACGCATCTGTGGTTTAAAAAAAAAAAAAAAAATGCTCAGTCTCCTTTAGGCTCTCTCCCATCTAGGGCCAGAGCAGAGACTGGATGCTCACAGAAGGCTGGGACAGTGGTGACAACAGTCAACAGGGCACTAAGAGTTAAAAGCCAACCTCGCTGCGTGAATTTAATTTCCCTACCCCCTGAGTGACAGGCGATGTGGATGACAGAGAAATGTCAGTGATGGAGTCTCCTCTGTGACACTCCAAAGTTTCCCAAACAAGTTAAGACAGTGAGGTTGCCTAAGGCTAAGTCCCAGTGGTCCGGCTTCTCTGAAGCTCAGCATGATCAACTCTATCCAGCTACCCGTGGCCGAGTCCCTGAACCTGTGAACAGTGCTGTCTATCCCAGGACCCCAGCAGCGGATGAGTCAGTCCCCATCCTTGCCCCTGGGGGGTGGCGAGCTGCAGAGGAAGAGAACAAACAACAATCAAGTTGCTCCAGTACAGGCTGGGGACATGAAAGGTGCTAAACTCGAGATGGGAACCAATGTGTCACCAGGACCCAGAGGACAGGCAATTCTGTGGAAGGGTACTAGAAAAGCATCCCCAGGGATTTCAGACAGCTTGGGTTCTGGATCAATGGGTGAGGTTTCAACAGGCAGAGATGACAGACAAGGGCAATACCAGCAGGGTAACCTGTGAGCAGAGGTACAGAGCCCTACAAGTCCAAGGTCACACTCAGGGCATCACAACAACAGGGATAGCTAGAATGAGGTCTACACAGTGGAAAGATGCGGTTGCAAACTTTGATTACAAGGAGGTTTCAGAATACAAAGCTAATATACAAAAGCCAACTGCTTTCCTATATACCAGTCATGAACAAGCGGAATTTGAAATTAAAAAACACAACACTATTCACATTAGCACCCCCAAAAATGAAATACTTTGGTATAAATCTAACAAAATGTGTACAAGATCTACAAGAAAAATCACAAAACACTGAAAAACAAAGTCAAAGAACAAATAAAGAGATAGTCTATGTTCATGGATATGATGACTCAATATTGTCAAGATGTCAGTTCTTTCCAGTTGGTTCTATGGATTCAATGCCATCCCAATCAAAATCCCAACAAGTTATTTTGTGGATATCAACACACTGATCCTAAAGTTTATACAGAGAGGCAAAAGACACAGGATAGCCAACATGAGATTGAAAGAGAACAAATTTGGAGGAATGACACTACCCAACTTCAAGACTTACTATAAAGCTACAATAATCAAGACAGTGTGGTTTGGTGAAAGAAGAGACAAAAAGATCAATGGAACAGAATGAAGAGCCCACAAAAATGAACTATTGGGACTTCATCGAGATCAAAAGCTTTTGCACAGCAGAGGAAACAGTTAATAAAACCAAAAGACAACAGACAGAATGGGAGAAGGTATTTGCAAAGGACATATCAGATAAAGGGCTAGTATCCAAAATCTATAAAGAACTTATCAAACTCATCACCCAAAGAATAAATAATCCAATCAAGAAATGGGCAGAGGACACAAACAGACATTTCTGCAAAGAAGACATCCAGATGACCAACAGACACATGAAAAAGTATTCCACATCACTCGGCATCAGGGAAATACAAATCAAAACTACAGTGAGATACCACCTCACACCCAGTCAAGAATGGCTAAAATTAACATGTCAGGGAATGACAGATGCCAGCGAGGATACAGAGAAAGGGGAACCCTCCTACACTGTTGGTAGGAATGCAAGCTGGTGCAACCACTCTGGAAAACAGCATGGAGGTTCCTCAAAAAGTTGAAAATATGACCCAGCAATCACACTACTGAGCATTTACCCTAAAGATGCAAATGTAGTGATCTGAAGGGGCACGTGCACCCAAATGTTTATAGCAGTAATGTTCACAATAGCAAACTATGGAAAGAACCTAGATGTCCATCAACAGATGAATGGATAAAGAAGATGTGGTATATATACAATGGAATACTATGCAGCCATCAAAAGAAATGAATCTTGCCATTTGCAACGTTGTGGATGGAACTAGAGGGTATTATGCTGAGTGAAATAAGTCAATCAGGGAAAGACAATTATCATATGATCTCCCTGATATGAGGAAGTTGAGAGGCAACGTCAAGGGTTTGGGGGGTAGGAAAGGAATAAACAAAACACGATGGGATCAGGAGGGAAACAAACCATAAGAGACTCGTAATCATAAAACAAACTGAGGGTTACCACAGGGAGGTGGGTAGGGAGAGGGTGATTGGGTTATGGACACTAGGGAAGGTATGTGCTATGGTGAGTGCTGTGAAGTATAAACCTGGCAATTCACAGACCTATACTCATGGGGCTAATAATACATTATATATTAATAAAAAAAATAGTAAACTGACTTTTATATAGTCAGTTTTATATAGTAAATATTGTCAACTGACTTTTGACAAAGGAGCAAAGGCAATACAATGGAACAAAGAAAGTCTTTCCAACGTACGGTGCTGGAACAACTGGACACCCACACACATAAAAATGAAGCTAAACACAGACCTCTTACCCTTCACAAACACCACCTCAAAAAATGTAATCATCATGCATTCCATGATCTCTAACGGACTTCACTGCCAGCAAATAAGATGACAAAAAGCATTTAGATGTGGCCCCATCCGTCTGTGTAGGGAAAAGATTACAGACTTCAGAACCACATTGGGCTCAAATTCCGGCTTCTTCCACTACTGATTATGTGACCTTGACCCCCTCCCCAAGCCTAAATTCCCCTACCTGTCAAGTGGAGACCAGAATATCCTCTCACCTGGTCATTATACAGGTTAGGTGAAAGAGCTCACTTCCTCAAACTGCTTTTCCTAACGTGTCTGAAGCTTGTCAGTGGTTTCCAGAAACTTCCTCCACTTGCTTCAAGTGGTGCACTGGGGTTTGGAAGAAGGATGAAAAGCCCTTTGTTATTTGTTGGCTTTTGTCAGCGAGACAATGGAAACTTGCTTCATAACATTCCCATCTCTTCCTGGGAACTCCCATTCCAAACTTTCTGTTCTGGTTTGCACAAAAATGTCTGTCTTTCTCCCCTCCAACTTGACTACTGCGGTCCTGCCTCCTCCTTCAAGAGGATATAGGTTTCTACCCACCACATCGTCTCATGCCAGCTCCTTTTTCTGTTAAGGAGTCTGAAGCTGACCACAGCATCCTTCTCCTTCCAAGGCATCCTTGGATGGATCCTTTTCTCCATCCTTTTCTCCTTCCATCATGCTTAAGACATACACTTGAACCCACGGGGTACCTCCCAAAACTTTTAAACCTTTCATCTTGCCTACTAAGAATTCTTAAAAGAGCTATCAGAAGAGACCCCGAATTGCTAAGGAAATGTTGGAAAAGAAAAACAAAACGGCCTGATTTCAAGCTTTACTACAAAGCTGTGCTCACCAAGACAGCATGGTACTGGCATGAAAACAGACACATAGACCAGTGGAACAGAGTAGAGAGCCCAGATATGGATCCTCAACTCTATGGTCAAATAATCTTCAACAAAGCAGGAAAAAATATACAGTGGGAAAAAGACAGTCTCTTCCATAAATGGTGCTGGGAAAATTGGACAGCTATATGTAGAGGAATGAAACTTGACCATTCTCTTACACGATACACAAAGATAAATTCAAAATGGATGAAAGACCTCAACGTGAGACAGGAATCCATCAGAATCCTAGAGAATAGAGGCAGTAATCTCTTCGATATCAGCCACAGCCACTTCTTTCAAGATATGTCTCCAAAGGCAAAGGAAACAAAAGCAAAAATGAACTTTTGGGACTTCATCAAGATTAAAAGCTTCGGGGTGCCTGGGTGGCTCAGTGGTTTAAGCCTCTGCCTTCGGCTCAGGAAATGATCCCAGGGTCCTGGGATCGAGCCCCGAATCAGGCTTTCTGCTCAGCGGGTAGCCTGCTTCCTCCTCTCTCTCTGCCTACCTCTCTGCCTACTTGTGATCTCTGTCTGTCAAATAAATAAATAAAATCTTTAAAAAAAAAAAATCAAAAGCTTCTGCACAGCAAAGGAAACAGTCAACAAAACAAAGAGGCAACCCACAGAATGGGTGAAGATATTTGCAAATGACAGTACAGACACAAGGCTAATATCCAGGATCTATGAAGAACTTCTCAAACTCAACACACACAAAACAGATAATCATATCAAAAAATGGGCAGAAGATATGAACAGACACTTCTCCAATGAAGACATACAAATGGTTATCACACACATGAAAAAATGTTCATCATCACCAGCGATCAGGGAGATTCAAATTAAAACCACATTGAGATACCACCTTACACCAGTTAGAATGGCCAAAATTAGTAGGACAGTAAACAACAAGTGTTGGAGGTGATGTGGAGAAAAGGGAACCCTCTTACACTGTTGGTGGGAATGCAAGTTGGTGCAGTCATTTTGGAGTACAGTGTGGAGATTCCTTAAGAAACTAAAAATAGAGCTTCCCTATGACCCTGCAATTGCACTAGTGGGTATTTACCCCAAAGATACAGATGTAGTGAAAAGAAGGGCCATCTGTACCCCAATGTTCATAGCAGCCATGGCCACAGTCACCAAACTGTGGAAAGAACCAAGACGCCCTTCAGTGGATGAATGGATAAGGAAGATGTGGTCTATATACACTATGGAGTATTCTGCCTCCATCAGAAAGGATGAATACCCAGCTTTTGTATCAACATGGACGGGACTGGAGGAGATTATGCTGAGTGAAATAAGTCAAGCAGAGAGAGTCAATTATCATAGGGTTTCACTTATTTGTGGAGCATAAGGAATAACATGGAGGACATGGGGAGATGGAGAGGAGAAGGGAGTTGAGGGAAATTGGAAGGGGAGGTGAACCGTGAGATACTATAGACTCTGAAAAACAATCTGAGGGTTTTGAAGGGGTCGGGGGAGGGAGGTTGGGTGAGCCTGGTGGTGGGTATTATGGAGGGCACGCATTGCACGAAGCACTGGGTGTGGTGCATAAACAATGAATTCTGTTACACTGAAAAGAAATTAAATAAATTAAAAAAGAGCCAACTCCTTTTTTTATCTAAACATGCTCTTCATAATGAATCAATAAACAAATCATTGCTGGGAGGCTGATATGATGTTTCCATAACATGGGGTAAGGAGAGCTGGTTGTCACCTGTCTCCTCAAAGGATGGGCCATGTCAGAGGGGAGCTTTCCTGAGGAAGATTCTGAGGCCACATTCCAAGTCAGCAAGGAGGAAGGAGCACTGGGACGGATTAGCAATGTCCGGACGGACAACTGAGGCACCCTGTGATTATGGGTGTCATCCCTCCTCATCCGCACCAACACAGGGGACAGCAGTAGGCGGCACCCCCGTTGTACACAGACCCTGCGAAGGTCACAACTCTGAAGCATCTGTTCCCCCACTGAACCCACATGCTGAGTCACTAGGATGTGCAAAGGACATAATAAACCCACTCGAGGAATTAAACTTAGACTCAGGCTTAAGACACTGACAGCTCAGAGGAGGAGGCAGTGCCCAGGACATGAAGCAGAAAGAAACCAAAATCAGCTCAGGACCTGAGAGAGGAAGAAGCAGGCATCCCCACCAAGGGGCCAGGAGTCCTTGGTGGAAGGTGCCTGCAGCAGACCTCAAGAAGGAGGCAGGAAAGGGGACTCCGGCTGGGGTAGGGGAGAGAGCCTCAGACATGTGAGGCACACAACATGCCAGGCAAGGACTGGAAGGCTCAGGGAGCAGGGAGGAAGCCGGTCAGGGAAGAATCCAGGACCCTACTCTAGAGACCACCGCCGCCAGCGGAGGAAATAAAGGGACACGAAGGGACAGCTGCAGGTTTAAAACAGTAATGCTTCCCACAAACACAGGTGCAGGTCCTCACCACATGTCTGGCACGATGCCAAGGGCGGGAATCTCAGCTCCTGCTTGCCACAGCTGATTCTTGTGTTCCAGGTGAGGCTCAGAGGGGCTAGGAAACTGGCTCAAGGTCATGTGCCTACAAACAGCAGCACTAGGACCGGGTGCAAATGGGGTCTGCTGGTTCCAGAGCCCCCGTGCTCCAGGTGAAGGAATCGACAGACAGCCAAGAGGACAGAGCTGGGGACCAGACCCCCATGAAAGCTCACGGAGTCAGAAAGAGAGAAATGAAGGCTGAGGAAGAGACAAGCCAAGACACTGTGACAAGAAAGGAGAGATCAGCACGGAAAGACCTTACCATGATGGATGCCTGAGCATTTCATTTTGCACTTCAGGAGGGGGCAGGGTCTGCCATTTACTTAGCACTAACAAGTGTCAGGCACTGTACTTGGCACCAGCAGGGGTAAGAAAGGTGACCAGGCCATGACCACACACACACCATGACCTTTGAGACATGAGCGGCAGCCACACCCCCTCCCAAGGGCTGTATGTTCATCCATTTCGGCTGCCACGACAAAATACCATAGACATTTATAGGTTTATCAACAGCAGAAACATAGTTCTCACATTTCTGGAAGTCTGAGATCGGGACGCCAGCATGAGCCGCGTCTGGCTGGAACCCTCCCTCCTCCAGGTTCCAGGCTGCTAACCTCAGGCAGGGTTCTCGCATGGTGGAAGGGGAAGGGGAGGCCTCTGGGGTCTCCTGGGTAAGGACACGATTCCCATTCATGAGGGTGGGGCGCCTCCCCCAAACCCCTCATCGTAACGCCATCACCAGGGTTTGGATTTCAACATATGAATTTATGGGGAGACGCAAACCTTCGGACCACAGCAGTCTTTCTGGAGGGCGGGGGGAGAGAGCCAGTATGGGCCAGAGCCAGAAGGGGCTTCACAGCTGGGGGCTGTGGGGACCAGGCTGCGGGAGGACCTTCACAGGAAGCCTCTGGAAGGGTCTGACCAATGAGAGACATAATCAGAGTGATGTTTTAGAAAAAGAAGACTTGGATTATGACCTGGTCGGAGGAATTAGCCCTTTGGGGTTTTTTTTGGTTTGTTTGTTTGTTTGTTTGTTTGTTTGTTTTTAAGATTTTATTTATCCATTTGTCAGTGAGAGAGAGACAGAGAGCACAGTCAGGCAAAGGGAGAAGAAGGCTCCCTGCTGAACAATGAGCCTGATGCGGGACTCGATTCTATGACGCTGGGGTCATGACTTGAGCAGAAGACAAACGCTTAATGACTGAGCCACCCAAGCGTCCGGGAAGTAGTTATTTTGAAGTTTAAAAAAAAAGGCGGGGGGGGGGGGGGGGGGCGCGGGGGGGGGGGGGGGGGTAGGGGGTTGGGGTGGGGAGAGGGGGGGGGGGGGGGGGGGGGGGCGGCGCCTGGGTGGCTCAGTGGGTTAAGGTCTCTGCCAGGATTGCCAGGGGGAGAGTACACATTCCCTGGGAATCGGGCTGGTCTAAGGCAGAAAAGAGGAAGGCCGGGGAGTCAGGGGAGGCTGGGGTGGCAGGTGGCTCTGGAGCCTGAGTGAGAGACACAGGTGCCTTGACCAGGCAAAAGGCAAGACAAAAAAGATGGAGACATGAAGGTTTCAGGTTTGAAATGCCTGTTAGAGAGAGGTCAGGGCAGCCAGGAGGCAGCTGGATACACAGCCCGGGGCTGAGCAGGGCCACAGAGAAGGTCCCTGTCCCCGTAGCATCCTGGGAACCAAAGGGTTGACACAAAATATATCTCACCTCCTCACACTAACTTCAAGTTCACGTACTGGTCCCTCGTCCATACATGTTCGATCACAACCGAAAGGCCTTTAAGTCCCCTGCTGACCACCCCTCACCCCACCTTGAGGGCTCCCCTGGAGTCTTAACTGCCGTTGATTGCCTCGTTACAAATCGAAGAAATATGTAGTTGGACCAAAAAAAAAAAAAGAGCACAGTTAAACCAAAGTGACAGGCCATTTTCTCAAAAGCAAAATACACGTGGGGGGGGAGGGGAACGCTGAAAAGTTCTGGCAGAGGACAGCACATAAACACATTCCAAGGCATTGCATGACTTTTATGCAACATTGAGTGAGCAGGTCAATAATTTAAGGGGAGGGGAAAAATACGCAAGTTGACATAGCAACTGTCACATCGCATTACTCGGGCGACCGTTTCCATACAGATGTCTTCCTTAAAGGAAAACACTTCCCCAGATGCCCCATGAACTCGGGCGCCTCTCTGCCACGGAGGAAGAAACATCTGGTTTGCGGTATGTTTGCAACAGGCTTCCCTGTGGTTCTCGGGCCTTTCTTGCCTTAAGCAATTTTTGTTTGCATGAGTCTAGATTTTAACTCAGGGAAGAGGGACAAGAAGGGGTGCCTGGACCCTGAACGTCAGCTGGCCTGCAAGGTGTTGGAGCAGAGAGAAGCCCGCGCCAAAGCTAGCGCATCGAGGAAAGGAATCTTAAAATCACCAAGCTGGACCGAGGCAAGGGAGGCAGAGAGAGAGTGCAGACAGCCCAAAGTGCACTGGTAAAACCGTCAGATGCCTCCCAGACGCACCCCCGGCCCCAGACAATGGCTCCATCCCTGGCACTAGAAATATTTTCCTTGGACCTTCCCTGTTTTGCAAATACCATTAGTCCCTTGGTAAGAATGACATGTCTTTGTTTGCGGGATGCTGTTTTCCCCTACGGTGAAATCCAACTCACAGTAAGTGCCATAAATTAACAGGGAATCAAGAAGAAAATCCCAAACAATAGCCAACATGTGTTCCCAAAACACGATGCTGTCACTGCGAATAGTTTTTCAATCTGCATCCGTCGCTGCCCAAGGAAAACAGAACCCTCCGTTTCAGGCGTGGAGCTCCTCTGGCTTAAGTGAACTCAGGTCCTCCCGAACCTGGGGGGTCGCCTTCGCAGCAAGAAAGAGCAGGTTTCTAAACTGAAGCTGCCTCCCTGGCCAGAACTCTTTTCCCCCTAACTGTCAAACCTACTTAAGTGGGTCTCTACCAGAGTGGAAGGGGGGACAAGGGGCCTGTCCTGGGCTGACGTTGATCTTTGCTTTACCCAAAAGGCAGGCACAGACTCCAAACACCCCGATCCTGGATGGCTCAGTTGGTTAAGCCTCTGCCTTTGTTTGGCTCAGGTCATGATCCCAAGGTCCTGGGATGGAGCCCCATGTCGGGTTCCCTGCTCAGAGGGGAGTCTTCTTCTCCCTCTCCCGCTGCTGCTCCCCCTATTTGTACTCTGTGTGTGTGTGTGTGTGTGTGTGTGTGTGTCAAATAAATAAATAAAACCTTTAGAGAAAAAAAAAAAAAACACCAAGCTCCAATGTCCACACGATCATGGGAAGCTACCCCAGTGGAGTGTCAAATAACCAGGTGGTTCCTGGACACTAGGATTCGTGAATGTGTGGGGTCCTCATGCTTCAAAGCAGAAAAAGTGCAATTACTTCTCGTGCTGAAAATCAGATTTCGCCAGGCCTGCAAGCCTTGCCTCCATCCAACCCCCATAGTAGCTTGCTTCTTACCGCACATCCAGAAGCCCCCATTTCATTGGGTCAGATTGACAGGCCCGTCCTGCTAAGCAGAGCTGTGTTTAAGCCCCATCCATGCCCCCTGCCAGGAAGCCAGGCCTCTCACTTTAAGACACACTCAGGACAAGGAGCTGCCCTAGTGGTTCCCCTTCTGGGTGTCAGAAGTTCCCGGAACCCTTCTACCGCCACCTTCGGACCTTCCAACCTTGCCCCGCCCCCCAAAGTCTGGATAGCACGCTCAAAAGTGAGGAGCGTCCCCGGCAGGGTTCCCCAATTCTGAAGACCCCTGGGCAGCTCAGGGGGACAACTGCCATCCCCAACCCCTCACCCCCGACCCAGCACCCACCTGACCCGAAGGCAGCCCCAAGTCGGCCTGGACTCGGGCCCAGCGTGTCGCAATCCCACCAGACCTATGACAGCCACCAGGAAGGCGGGCTCCGCACCGTTTCCAGTTTCCTTTGAATGTTTGCCTTGGCTCTTGCTGTCACTGAAGGCCTAGCATGGGCATGCTTTTCCAGGAAAAAATCATCATTTTTTGATTCCCTGCTTGTTTTTCTCAGGGTGCACATGACATGCAATCACCAAAAACTGTAAATAAATTAGCAGCAATTTGAAGGATGAGTGTTATGCTTGGTCACAAAACGTCCTGGATCCAAGCAAGCTAGGGGGAGAGATGTTCTAATCAGAGAAGTCAACATGTGGTAAAGACAGCAAACAATCGCTCCCCCCACCGCCTTCTCCGGAAGGATCCTGCTTTCTGTTTGTCAGCCTCGCCGCCTCCCCGGCTCACGTCTGTCTGCCCTGCACAGGGACCGATGAGAATTTAGCCAACACCCTCTGGGAAGAGCACTCTCTGCTCATAGAACTGACCGTCCACCTAAGAAGATCAGCCACAGGAAATGACCAGAGACATGAACATGACCAGAGACATGACCGAGGACCAACTCAAAAGTGATGGGTCCCACCCTGATGGTGCACCCAGGGCACAGGGCTCCACCCAGAACCCTCCTTCCAATCTGAGGTCCCACAGACCCTTCGGACTGAGCTCAACTTATCCTCACCGCAGATTTTTCCTTCCAAATCACCTAGCACTGTTGACAGCACCACCAAGCCCAGCTGCAATCCAAGCTACTTCCGGCCCTTCGTCTCCGCGCCTGCCATCCACCCCCAATCCTGTGATCCCCACTGTTTCTCCAACCCGGGCCCTGCCCGCCAGGCAAGGCCTCAGCATCCCTCCCCTGGACGCTAAGCACCTCCAGAGGATCTATTGGCTTCTCCTCCCATGTGGTCATGCATGGTACATTCTGCTCAGGGCTGAAGATCCAAACAGGACCCATGTCTCAAGCCCCAGAAGCCCCCTGTCCTCCAGAGCATCACCCGGCCTCGCTTTCCCTGCCCTCAGCATGGCCTCCCTGCAGCCAAGGGCTGGGAACGTAAGGAGAAGGTTCTGTGAAAGGAAACTTCAAAATATTCAAAGAAGGAACTGATCTGAGTCATGGCCAGACCCTCCAACATGGAGAGATGCTGGGAGTTGGTTGGGGGGGGCACCTTCCAGGTCCCCTGTGCCTCTGCAGGCACTCCTTCAGGTCCAGAAGCCCCAGCCCTGGCAGAGGAAAAGCCTCTGTGATCATCATGTGACCACCGGTGAGCTCAAATGCCCGGGGAGAGAACCAGAGGTCCCAGGAAATAGATAGTGGACAATTCCTGCCCCCTATTTTGACCAGATCGCCACTTCCCTACCAAGAACTAAGGTTGGCCCCTCCCTACACCCAGCAAGACCCAAATGGCCCTTCATTCTGGAAACTTCTGTAGCACTGTGGCATTAGTTCTCCTTCATTTGGCTTAATTATAAATTATAATTTTTTTAAGACTTTATTTATTTGACAGAGAGAGATCACAAGTAGGCAGAGAGGCAGGCAGAGAGAGAGAGAGGAGGAAGCAGGCTCCCTGCTGAGCAGAGACCCTGATTCAGGACTCGATCCCAGGACCCTGAGATCATGATCTGAGCTGAAGGCAGAGGCTTTAACCCACAGAGCCACCCAGGTGCCCCTAAATTGCCATTTTTCATTAGCCTCTGGACATTCTTCGTCATCCCCTCTGATCATCTGACCACTAGGTTTCATATGAAAAACAAATAAACAAACACACACACACACACACACACAAAAAACGCTGAACAGATACTTGTCAGAAATGTGCTGGGGATAAAAAAAATCTGGCAAGTTTCCTAACAAGGAAAACAGGTAGGGATCATCTAGGAAAATGATACATGTGGCCCAGAACCTTGCAGAAAGACCTTCCAACAGAAGGGGTCAGAGGTTAAAAGAGTTAAGTATAGAGGATGGGCGGCCCCTCATAACCAAGGACAGGTCCCCAGGCCGGGCACAATCCTTTGAGATCACAGGGGAAAGGCTGGAGCACTGAGTAAGTCTAGGCAGGCTGGGAAAATAGAGTGCGCAGCCTGGGGAGGCTGGCTCGAGTCCGAGGCGAGAACGCGGAGGGAGGAATGCACCCTAGCCAGATACATTAATGATCACAGCTTCACTGGGAAGGTGGAGGGTCTTGAAATGAGGAGCAAGGCTGTTTGGTAACTGGAAATAGTGGAAAGGCAAGAGGGCTGCATTGGCTGCTTTCAGAGAAGCTCAAGTCTCTAGACACAGTGAACTGATGTCCCAGGGGCCAAAAAAATCCTACAAATGTGATCCTAGGGCTGTAACCCTTAATCTCAGGGAGCATGGGAGGCCAGAGAACCCCAGAATGAACTAGTGCTTATCCTAGTGTGTCAGGGGAAGATGTAGATCTTGGAACCAATGCCTGGTTCCCTGAACATCTCCTCCTGAGGACAGTCTAGAGTGAATGATAAAAGATGGTCCGTAATGACCCCAGAAAAAGGAAGACAGGATTTAAAATCAGCAGGAATTCACCAGGACCAAAGAAGACACACTGGCCTCACTCCCTCTTCTGACAAGCGTTCCAGGCTAGCGTTAGGAAAATAATTAAACATAAGTAATCTTAATTTCACTGGCCAGATTTCCTGCCATTCTTAATTTCAGACATGCATTTCATAAAAGCTCCTTAAATCTCCTTGTGGATGAATGAGAGATGTATGTTAAATAATGGCTTATGTGTGTAATAACTGCATGAATTAAAAAAAAAAAAAAAAAGCATTTCGGGAGTGCCTGGATGGCTCAGTCGTTAAGCCGCTGACTCTTGATCTCAACTCCTGTCTTGATCTCAAGATTTTGAGTTCAAGCCCTACAAGGGGTTCTACACTGGGTGTGAAGCCTACTTAAAAAAATGAAATAAAATAAAAACCAGCATTTAAAAACAATTTCTTGGATTTAGAAATAAAGAATGCACACCTTCAGGGGCACCTGGCCGGCTCAGGCAGTGGAGCACAAGATTCTTGATCTCAGGATCATGATTTCGAGCCCCATGTGGGGTGCAGAGATTACTCAAAAATAAAATAAATAAATAAACCTAAAATTCCAAAAAAAAGAACGCACACCTTCGGAAGGTTAAATGACATTAACTAAATGGCCAGAAGGAGGAGTTCATCTAACTGGATAGAGGGACTTACTCTTCTAACAAGCAAAGTTTTCTTAGATATAACACCAAAAGTACAAGCCACCAAACACAGATAAACTGAGCTTAATAAAAATTTTAAACTTTTGTGCTTCTAAGGACACTATCAAGAAAGTAAGAAGACAACCCACAGAACAGGAGAAAATTTTTGCAAATCATATATATAGGAAGGATCTTATATCCAGAATACATAAAGAACTCCTACAACCCAAAAACAAGAACACAAATAATCCAAAGTAAAAAGAAGCAAAGAGGGGCCCCTGGGTGTCTCAGGTCATGATCCCAAGGTCCTGGGATCGAGCCCCGCATCGAGCTCCCTGCTCAGAGGGAAGCCTGCTTCCTCACCCACTCCCCCTGCTTGTGTTCCCTCTCTCACTGTGTCTCTCTCACTGTCAAATAAATAAATAAAATCTTAAAAAAAAAAAAAAAGCAAAAACAGGCAAGAGTCTGAATAGATAGTTCTCCAGAGAAGATATAAAAATGTTCAGTAAACACTTGAAAAGATGTTCAACATCACTAGTCATCAGGGAAATGCAAATCAAAACCACCGTGACTCTAAAAAATAAAAATAAACATAAAATAAATAAAATTTTTTAAAAACCACAATGACTCCTTGACATTGGTCTTGGCAATGACTTTTTTGGATCTGACACCAAAAGCAAAGGCAACAAAAGCAAAATAAACAAGTGAGACTACATCATACTGAAAAGCCTCTGCACAGCAAAGAAAACCATCAGCAAAATGAAAAGGCAACCCACCAAATAGGAGAAAACATTTGCAAATCATGTAGGTGATCAAGGGTTAGCATTCAAAATATATAAAGAACTCCTACAATTCCACAGCAAAAACAAACAATCTGATTACAAAATGGGCAGAGGATCCATGTGATACCGTAACTTACAATTTATATACATAGTTGATCTTCATCCCCAGTTTCTGGCAGAGCTCCTAAAACTATTGTAATTTCTTAAGGGACAGAAGTGTCTGTTGTTATGTTAACAAGACGACTTTTGAAGCTCCTAAGGATAGAGGCTGGTTGTCAGGAGAACCAAACATGTGATTTGTCCTGGGGACTTTCAGTCCCATCACCTTGACCTCTGAGAAGAGGGGGCTAGAGGTTGAATCAACTGCCAGTGGCCAATGATTTAATCTCTCATATCCATACCATGAAGGAGAGGGTTCAGAGAGCCTCCAGCTGGTGCAAATGAGGAGCCCCTCGCCCTCTCTCCATACGCTGCCCTACACAATTCTTCCATCTGGCTGTTCTGAGTTGTATCCCTTGATATAAGCCAGTAACGTAGTACGTCAAATGTTTCTCCGAGTTCTGTGAGCTTCCTTAGCAAACAAATCAAACTAAAGAAGTGGGAAACTCTGACTTCTGAAGCACAGCTAACAACCTAGTTGTTCAATTGGGATCTGAAGTTCAAAGAGAAGGTTGTGGGAACCTCCCATTTGTAGCCAGTTGGTCAGAAGTCAAAGGAGCAATCTGGGCTTGCAACTGATGTCTGAAGGGGGTGGGAAAGTCTTGTAGGACTAAACCCTTACCCCATGGGATCTGATGCAAGGAAGAGTTCATCTAACTGGACAGAAAGACTTACTCTTCCAACAAGCAAAGTTTTCTTAGATAGGACACCAAAAGCATAGGCAACCAAACATAGATGAACTGAGCGTAATAAAAATTTTAAACTTTTATGCTTCGAAGGGCACATCTACCTCTACCCTGTCCCATCTACCTGTGGGAAGATAGCATCAGAATTGAATTGAATGGTGTAACCCCATTCACCATTACAACTGAATTACACCATTCAACTCAGTTCTGAATGGGTGGATAGTGTCAGAAGTGAGTTGAATGGTGTAACACCCAGCTGGTATGAGGAGAATTAGTTGGTGTTTTGTGGGAAAACACCTCCTGCACCCATTGGAAACGGAGTCTCAGAACACACATAACATGAATAGACATTTTTCCAAAGAAGACACACACACGGCCAACAGGTACATGACAAGTGTTCACCAACCATCAGGGCACTGCAGACCAAAATAATGAGACATCACCTCCTCATCTGTTAGAATGGCTAGTAGCAAAAAGACAAGAAACATCAGCTACTGGTGAGGACGTGGAGAAAAGGAACATTCGCGCCCAACTGGTGGGAACATACATTGGGGCAGCCACTGTGGAAAACAGGTCTGGGGGGGGTCCTCACGAAATTTAAAATAAAACTGTCATGTCATCCAGCAGCTGCACTTTCTGAAGGAAATAAAAACACCGACTAGAAAAGAGAGAGGCACATCTACCCACCCAAAACCTTGCACATGAATTTCCACAGTAGTCTCATTCATAAGAGCCAAAAGGCAGAAATGACCCAAAGGCCCATCAACTGATGAATAGAGAGCCAAAGGCAGTATATCTATACAATGGAATAGTTCGGAGCCATAAAAATAAATCAAGTACTCAAACATCTGTAACAGGAAGACCCTTGAAAACATCATGCTAAGTGAAGGAAATCAGACATAACAAATGCAGGATTCCATTCATACACAATCTCCAGAATAGGCAAATTCACAGAAACAGAATGGATTGCCTGAGGAGGAAGAGAGGTGGGCAGAAGGAAGTGGTACACAGGGGAGGCAGGTGGGTTTCCTTTAGGGGTAGTGAGAAGGACACGTGGTGACAAATGTGCGGTTCTGTGAATATACTAACCACCGTCGAACCGTATGCTTTCAATGGGTAATTGTACAGTATGGGAATTATGTCGTAATAAATCTGTTTATATATATAATGGGAATAAAAGTAGTCTTTACTTAAAGTTTAAAACATCAACTCCACAAATTTGGGAGGATGGGGCCAGGTCTTAATAATGAGTTTGTGTTTAAAAAGCCCAGAAGCTAAATAAAATCTTAAAAAAAAAAAAAAAAAAGGTGGGGTGGGGGTGTTGCCTGGGGGGCTCAGTCACTAAACATCTGCCTTCGGCTCAGGTCGTGATCCCAGGGTCTGGGATCGAGCCCCATATCAGGCTGCCTCCTTCTCCCTCTCCCTGCCCCCAACACCCCACTGCCCCTTTGTGTTCCCTCTCTCGATACGTCTCTCTCTGTCAAATAAATAAAATCTTTTAAAAAAATAAAAAATAGAAAAAATAAAAAGCCCAGAAACCAGACATGCACAGTAATGAGCTAATAGTAAACTGGACACGAGTCAACCTTGGGTTGATTCTACCGAAATACCAAGGCACACTAAGGCTAAGTTGGCAGAAGAACGTCCGAGGAGAATGGGAAAAGCTCTCCGCCACCATGCGTGTCTTGCTGCTCCTGAGCAAGCATTTCTTAGGTGGTAATAATGTGTACCAGTTACTTGGGGATCTTGTTAAAGTATAGATTCTAACTCAGCAGGTCTGAGTGGGACCCAAACTCTTGCATTTCTTTTTTTTTTTTTTTTTTAAGATTTTATTTATTTATTTGACAGACAGAGATCACAAGTAGGCAGAGAGACAGGCAGAGAGAGGAGGAAGCAGGCTCCCTGCTGAGCAGAGAGCCCGATGCAGGGCTCCATCCCAGGACCCTGGGATCAAGATCTGAGCTGAAGGCAGAGGCTTTAACCCACTGAGCCACCCAGGCGCCCCCAGCTCCTGCATTTCTAATAGGCTTCCTGGTGATGCCTTGCTGCTGGGCCAGACCACTGAGTAAAAAGACAGGAAACTGATGCTCAGAGATGCTCAGTAACTGAACCCAGGGCCACCTCTCTCACCAGGCACAGAGGACTTGAAGTCCAGTCTAACTGACTCCAAAAACTCAGGCTCTTTCCACAGCAGCACCCATGACGTGGATCCTGGATGCCATGTTCTGGGAGAAGCCCAGATCTGAGTGAAGGAAGAATCCAGGATTAAATGAGCTCTGGAGCCCACGTGATGGGAGGAACAGTGGAAGAATGAGAAATGTGTGACAGCCTCAGCAGTTGGCCCAAGCCTGGGGAGGAGTCATACCTAAAGGCTGGGATGGCCCCAGGCGGGGGGGCACCATACCAGGGAGGAGACATATGGGCATATCAGTTTGGACTCCTTAAGAATGTTCTACCAGAGCTGTCCTAGAATAAAACAAGCCATCCCAGACTAGAAGCCAGCGGTCCCCAGACAGCACCTTCCTCATTCCGACAGAATCATACACCAACCTAAGCCCTACCACAAAGGAGGCATCATTGGCTGTAACAAAAATAAATCTTAGACAACTCTTTCAATTCTACCTATGGGCTCTCAGCTGGGAGACCTATTTTCTTTTTTGCCTTTGTTTTTAAGATGAACAAGGGTTAGAGAAGCATCAAAGGCACGTTCGTGGGAAAGGAAAACTTTTTCCTTGATACATTTAGGATTGAACTGAAACTCCAAAGATCACCCATCCTTTTTCTCCTTCTGGAATTCAGTTGCACCACGGAAAATCATCTTGGAAAATACTGAATCTAATGATCGAAACAGCCCTTTGATGGTAAGCCTCCGGAACCCCACATCCCTCCTCCAAAGCCAAACAGCCCTGGGTTTCGCAAACCTTGTTCAAATGGTCTTCAAGCCCTCTCATCACCCGGGTCTTCTCCACGGAGAAGAGCCAGTTGGCTTCCTGGGGGGCCTGACCGGCACCAAAGAGAACGGAGCTCTAATTGCACTGGGGGTTCATCCTTCCATCAATGCAATCCCAGGTCACGTCTGATTTCCAGCAGCCCCCCTTCTGTGCCGGGGCTCACTGTGCTTTCTGAGGATGAGAACTACCATCAGTGCCTTTCTCTGTGTAGAGACACAGCCTCCTTGATCATTGGTTGTTTGTGGATGGACTGCATGACCTTGCATGCCTCATCCAATGAGGCAGTCTGGGATCAGTAGAAGGAACAACTCTTTTACAGTTAGGGTTGTTCAAAAACAGACTAACCCGGCCTATCGTGGTACTGCCTTCCTATCCATAAGGTATGCAAGCAGAATTCACCAGGGAGGGAATTCAGCGGCCAACGTTTGGCCCGCAGTGGACAAGAAGGCCTCACACACTAAAATCCCAGACTTCTATCACACAACACCGGAAGATGAAGGAAAAGCAAGCAGAGGCACGCCACGATGGAAGAATTCTGCTAGGGTCATGCCTGCTCTCTGCCCGGGGCCATGGCGGGGCGAGGTCCAGATTATCACACAGGACTTCATTCCCCCAAGCACCCTACAAGCAGGATGTCCCATTTTGCAAATGACAAAATTGGCTCGGACCAAATCACACCTCTGAGTCCCCTGTCAGGTGGCAGAGCCAGGACACCAAGTTCGTCGTCTCTGACACCGCCACCCAGGTTCATCCGATTCTATTCTGCAAATTGCAGGAAACGAGAAAGGCAAAAGGCCATCAGCTGATGGGACTCTGGCATGCGAGGGTCAGCAGTTTTGATTTAATGCAGGAAATAGGAAAAAGACCACAGCTTTTTTTGATAAGGAGTCATTTTTTTTCTCTCTGTAAACAGCTGACATCAGTTAATAATTTAAAAATAGGAGGAATAACAAAACAAGGGGAAAGAAATGAAAGAAAAGGCCCTTGAGAGATACAGAGGTAGCTAAACAATGTGGGGGGTCCTCAGCAGCCTTGGTGACAGACCAGCCTCTGACCGAGAAACAGTCCAGACTGAACCCCATGGGGACGAAGGAATGTGCTTCCCAAACCACCTTTCTGGAACATGCCTTCCCAGTTTCTTCAACGGGGGAGCTAGAGACTTATTACTTACATCCTAACAAGAGCGGGTCATGAGTATTAACTGCTTGCCTCCCACCACCCCCCGCCCAGGAATTCAGAACTCCGGGGTGATTTTCCTTTGCTTGTGGGCTTGTCCCAAATGGCTGTGATGGCTTCAACCAACTTCTCCATAGTTAATGCATGCACGGACAGGGCTCATCAAACAGCGTGAGATCCGTCTAACCACACCCACACGCATACATACCCCGGGTCTTCCCAGACATAACCCTTCCAACAGAATTACAAAGGAACCAGGGACCATAGAACCAACGGTCACCACAGAGCCCAGCAGGGAAGTGGCAAACAGGTCACTGGATAGGGTCTAGGGATAGACTGAAAGAGAGTCTAGGGATACCATCAGCTGCTTCGAGTCCGTTTGCTTCAAGCTACGGGAATTGCATTTATGCAGTTGCGTTGGCTTCTCAATACTAGATTGAAGAGCGTGAGGTATGGATTATACCTGTACGGTGTTTGGAACTCGTGCAAAATTTCAGCAAGCGCCATAGAGCCCCAGCCAGTGGGAAGACATTTAAAAACATTGTTTCGAGCACTATGATATATAAGGAAAGGTCCGAAGTGAGATTGCTCGGACCTTATGAATATTTATTACAATGCATTCTTGAAAACAACCAAAAAATTAAGTACAGTATAAATAGAAAACAGATTTAGGAGTCAGTCATAGGTTTACATTATGCAAATGATCATTAAAGACCTACAACCAGGATGTTGTTAAATGCCAGAAAAAAGGGGGGGGGCTGCTGCTGCTATTTGGACATTTTCTTAGAATCGACAAATGATATTTTGAGTTTTTTGACAATCTGTTCGCCGAGGAGTGCCTGTGGGCACATCTTGTCACTTTCACTAACCTGGTGGGGGAGTCCCAAATTCAAAGCAAAGGCGCAGGCCTGGGGTTTTCACAGCCTCCCTTGTTCATGGCAGGCTGGCTTTGGAGGACAGAAAGGGGTCCCAAACCTCAACCCAGAAGCTCTCACACACAGCTCAGCCGGCCCTCAGCCTCGGAGCAATGAAGAGGCTTTGCCAACGTTCAAAAACTCCCAGACAGCTAGCTGAGCGCACTTGCGTCTCCAGATTAACAAGAAAAGAAGCATGAACAACAGTCTTTTGTGCTGAATAACGTTATCCCATCGAGGATGTCACCTTGGGCTTTGCGACACCACTCAGGCAGGCCGTCCTCTGAGCACAAAGCCCAGACAGGCACGCAAGGGTTAAAGGCAAAGGTCTGTCTCTTGGGGAGCAGGAAAGCCAGGAGAAGCTCCCTTTGCAAACTCTAGCAAAAGACCTCTAACCCCCCCTCCCCACCTCCGGCTGCCCAACAGCCCACAGCCCCAGCTCCCTGCCTCCCCCAGCTCCCTGCCTCATACTCACTCAGCACTCACTCCAAGGAGCTGAAACCAGTCACCAATGGCCTCTTCATGATGCGGAGGAAGAATAAATGAGTTACAGATTCCATAAACTTCCCCACCAGAAATACAACCTCACCTGACCATCACCTGGCAAAAATTCCCTCCCAGGCCCCGGCTGCGTGGCCCCGGGCAACTCACTAGACCATCAGACGCCTCCCGAGGCCCAGGGCGGTGAGACAGTCGCACAAACGGGCGCCACCCTGTGCATGCACCCCTGCATGTTATTAAGGAGACCAGCAAGGGCTTCCCTCCAAAGCAGCTCGGAATACAGTCATCGTGGCTGAGAGGGAGTCCAGCGTCAATACAAAAATCCACGTGAGCGTCGGTAAACACGAATAACGCGCCAGCTGTCAGCGGTCGAAACGCCGAGAACACAGCCCTCCGGCTTTGATACTCCTCTAGGTCCAGCCTCAGAGTTCAGCCCCCATTTCCGACATAGTTCCTCCCGCCAGTTGTAAACGATAAAATCAGAATCCCCGTGTTTGGTTTTGTTTTTGTAAGATTTTATTTATTTATCTGATAGGCAGAGATCACAAGTAGGCAGAGAGGCAGGCGAGAGAGAGGAGGAAGCAGGCTCCCCGCTGAGCAGAGAGCCCGATGCGGGGCTCGATCCCAGGACCCTGAGACCATGATCTGAGCCAAATTTAACCCACTGAGCCCCCCGGGCGCCCCAGAATCCCCGTGTTTTAAATCCATTAGTAACTACCAACCTGTCTTCGTGTCCTGGGGATTAACCAAGACTAATATTTTATGTTGAGGTTCGTCACGGTGCACAGTGCAAAAGCAAACAGACGAGGCTTCAAGTTTAACCTAAAAAAAAAAAAATAATGAAATCGCCATTTTGTTCTGTCATCAAAGTAAGGGCACGGGAAATTACTTACCAATTAATTAGCACCGTATTCACTGAAAGAACACTGTTGCACAGAGGTTAATTTGACAGGATGGAAGCAAGGTAAAAATGGAAACCTTACCCCACTCTGAGCTAAACACAAGTGAGATGTGACAAAGGCCCTTCCTCCGGCTCCCACCAGCCCGCCCTCCCCGTGCCTCCTGTCCATCCAACCCAGTACTGATTAAACACCCACTCACTGGATACCCTCCCGCCTCTCCCTTCCAAATGCTTCGGGGCCCCAATGCCTTCCCCACCCTGGTCACCAGCTTTTGCCTCGGCCCACAAAAGCTGGTGACCACACCCCCACCTCAGGCTTCTACCTGCCATGCCAGCCTGAACGTTCCTCCTGGGGCCACTCCACAGAAAAAGCCCGAACAAGCCTGTGTCCACCCCCGCCGCCTCTCAAGCTGCCGGCTGCACAGTCTCGGATCTCGGCAAGGAGTCTCAGCAAACCCTTATCCCTCTGGGCCCTGCAGGCTCAGCTCTGACTTTGAGGCAGCCCAAGGGCAGAGAACCTCTGCTGTGAGAGACAGAACAGTGCTGGTGCCTGTTTGCTTCTGAACAAGGGCAACACCAAGCAGCGTCTCGGGGCCTCCAACACTGGGACCCTCCCAGGCTACCCAGGGCTGGTAGCCTCTCTGTGGCCATCAGACGTAATGTTCCCGGCTCCAAAGCAAAAGGTCAACACGTTCCATTGCCAAGTCTGTTTGGAAAACGGAGGAGAGCAGAAGAAAATGAAAAGAGCATGTGTCAGCTGAGCTAGGCGGGCAGGTCGCCTATATAAGTTTATAGCAGGCCTCCGTGGTTTGAGAGAAATGTTTCCTAACAAATTCTGAGAGCCGCAAACAGCTGGGTGGCTCCCTGTCTTCAAATCCCCTGCCAGGAGCCTCCCCGAGCTGGCTGTCCCATGAGGGGGCTATTAGAGGCCATTAAAAATACGCACAGGAGTGCCTCGCTGGCTCAGCGGTGGGGGCAGCATGGAACACTAAATCTCGGGGTTGTGAGTTCGAGCCCCATGTTGGGTACAGAGATTCCTAAAAAATAAAATCCTTTAAAAAAAAATGTACAAAGCATTATATCGACATGGAATTTATTTCCATTATATCAAAATCACATTTATTATACCTGATAGTATATTCTGAGAGTGACCTAAATGTTTAAAAAGTATATGCAGAAATAAAAGTCAAATGGAAACATATCAAAATGTTCACAGCATCAATTGTGATGTTTTTTTCATTTTCTCTGTCTCTGAAGATAGTTCCCAAATATTATACAATGAGCATACACCGGCTTATTACCAGAAAAATCAATAAGTATTACTGTATTGTATTTTTTTTATTGTATTTTAAATGTGATAGGGCAGTTTCAAGACTGGAAACAGTTAACTGAGACTTTCCGGAGAACCAGAGCCATGTGGCATGATGTATCCTCAAATCATTTTCTCATCTTTCTCTCCGTTTGGAAAAATTTCTCTGGACTCCAAGAGAAAAACTAAATTTGCTAAAAGCCATGAGGAAGTCTGATACCACCCCAAATGAGACTGTTTCAACTGCTAAGTGATAGGGAATGCCTACCATTTCTTAAGTAACTGTTAAAATGGTAGAAAAACAATTGAAAATCTTCTCATGAAAATTTATTTTTTTCTAAGGGGGGGAGAAGCAGATAGTTATAAAGTCCTTTCAGCATTTCTATTTAATTTTAAAAGCTGTCTTATTTTATTATGTTTTTGCTAATCACACTAAAATTATTCACTCTTTGCACAGACTCAGATAATAGGTTTATGTGATGCAATCTCATAAGGAAGGGTGAAATGAAAGCTGAGGACTGAAACTGCTTCGTAGAGCCTTCCAGAGCTAGCTTTCAGATTTCACCCGCTTCTCAGGTTGCCCTCCCCACACTCCAGCCCACCCTGCAGCCCACAGCCAGTGTCTCCCCAGAGAATTAGCAATCCTAACCCCAATGGAGAGCTGGCTTCCGTTTTCGGCTTAACTGCCACTAGGGGGCGCTGAAAGCGTGTGCGGGCAGGGACGTTGGTCCGCAGCTCAGCCCTGCAGAATCACCCAGGGGATTCTTGTAGCCCTTGATCTTGAACTAGCATGATCTCCAAGATCTCAAGAAAGCCACAACTGTGTAAGCTGCACAAGCCACTGTTCTAATGAACTCTGGAACAGCTTCAGTACAGTGAACTAAAACTCTGCAGTGCTGGATACACGACAATGGTATCAGTAGGTACGAGCAATGTCTACGTATAACCAAGAAAATCTTGTCTCTTGGAACAGATCGGACTTAAATCTGAAAGAAGTGTTACAGACTGAGGTACAGCCCAAGATTCATATTTCTTTTCTTTTTTTCTTTTTTTCTTTTTTTTTTTTACTTACTGCATGGGAAAAAATGTTCTTCACAGTAATGCAATTTAAAATTTTTACCCACAGTCCCTCCATCCTAACGAACAAAAGGTTTTCATTTCTCTCTGTTCTCTCCCAGCCCTAACCCAAAAGTCTATCTTTTCAGTGCCTAAAATCATATGGATATAACTAAATTTTAAATAGAACTATTTTAAATAGTTTGAAATTTTAATATAACTGAATTTTAAAGCTGAGCCAAACCACAGAGACCAAAGAGCAACCAAGCCCCTCATTTGACACATGGGGAAACTGAGGCCCAACCAGGCATTACATAAACAGTGTCTCATTTAGTCCTCCTTAAGGACAATTCAAGGTAAGTTCCAGCAGGGGAAAGGGTTGGTGTTTTTTTTTTTTTTTTTTTTTTTTTTTTTTTTTTGCTTTTGTTTTTGTTTTCCAAATAGGCTCCACGCCCAATGTGGGGCTTGAACACAGGACCCTGAGATCAACAGTCTGATGCTCTACTGAGGAAGCCACCCAGGCACCCCAGTAAGCTCTGTTATTGTCCCAATTTTTTTTTTAAAGATTTTATTTATTTATTTATTTGACAGACAGAGATCACAAGTAGGCAGAGAGGCAGGCAGAGAGAGAGAGAGAGGAGGAAGCAGGCTCCCTGCTGAGCAGAGAGCCCGATGCGGGACTCGATCCCAGAACCCTGAGATCATGACCTGAGCTGAAGGCAGAGGCTTAACCCACTGAGCCACCCAGGCGCCCCCAATTTTTTTTTTTAAGATTTTATTTATTTACTTGACAGAGAGAGACACTGCAAGAGAGGGAACACAAGCAAGGGGAGTGGGAGAGGGAGAAGCCGGCTTCCCGCCGAGCAGGGAGCCTGATGCAGGGCTCGATCCCAGGACCCTGGCATCATGACCTGAGCTGAAGGCAGATGCTTAACTGACTGATCACCCAGGAGCCCCCTTTTCTTTTTAAAGATTTTTATTGTCCTAATTTTAGATATGAGAACATCAAAACCAGAAAAGTTAAGACACTTGCTCAAGCTCACATAGCTAGTAAGCGATAGGTGTGGGATTCACAGCAGGCTATTTTGTTCACTGTCTTGCATAACCGGACTTATCCTCAAGACTCCAGAATCCCATTCTAGAATTCCTCTGCTTCTCAAAATAGAATTATTCTAGTATTCACTCCAGAAGTTGTTGTTGTTTTTAAATCTGTAATACTCTCTTTAGTACTAACATTCTACTCTCTAGTAAGTTAGATTTTACGATCACACGTACCTGCTCCCCTGTGGGAAGAGAGAAAAGCTCTTCTGAGGGCTGCATCCCTTCCCTAAGCGTAGCATAGTAAGCCAGGGCTGCTTCCCGATGCCTTTCAGGGTCATCTTCCAAAATATCCACAGGGTAAACACCTGCCAGGAGAAAAAAGACAGTAAGAAATGACATTAGTTTTATTCTTTTGTTAAAGGGGAGGTCCCTTATTTCTCGAAGATTTTTTTTTTTTTTTTGTAAGCACACAAGTAACATTTGCCATAAAAATTATGTTCCCCTATTTTTTTAAAATTTTTTAAAAGATTTTAACTATTTATTTGGGAAAAGAGAGAGAGTGTGAGTGAGAGACGAGCCCGGGGAGGGGAGGTAGAGAGAGAGGGAGAAGCAGACTCCCCTGCCGAGAAGGTAGCCCCATGTGGGTCTCCCCAGTTCTCTGGGATCATAACTTGAGCTGAAGGCAGACACTTCACCCATGGAGCTACCCAGCTATCCTGTTTCCTCAATTTTTCTTTTAATGAAAAAATAGTTCCGTATCAGGTGCTAAAAGAAAATAGAAGACATTCCCAATGGCAGGGTTGGCAGGGACACGGGGGAGATAGGAAATTCCACCTGGGGGAGTCTGGGGTGGCTCAGTCCTTAGGCAGCTGCCTTCGGCTCAGGTCATGATCCCAGGGTCCTGGGATCAAGTCCCCCATCAGGCTCCCTGTTTGGTGGGAAGCCTGCTTCTCCCTCTCCCACTCCCCCTGCTTGTGTTCCCTCTCTCGCTGGGTCTCTCTCTGTCAAACAAATAAATAAATCTTTAAAAAAAAAAAGGAAGCTGCACTGCACCTGACCCCCACCTTAGAATGCTACAGAAACTTCGTTGCATACACCCAAACCACCAAATTGTTTCCCAGGGAGGGAAGCCACAGCAGCCACAGGCACAAGCAGGGGCATGGAGAGCCCACACTAACTGGTGAGAACCTTGATAATGGACAAAATTGAGCTCGAGTTACTATTTTGCCGGCCTCTATACTCGCTGTGCAGTTGATGAGATTTGCCAGCCCGTCTCCTTGCGCTCGGCCACTGTTAGGTAGAGAGTTGAAATGTACAATTTGGTGGGAACTGCAAACGTGTGCATACACAAGGAGACACCTGCACACATTCCTGTGCAAGTTTCCCACCGGCTGCTCCTCAGCATCTCTTTCTTGTCCTCACACTCGCGAGGAAAGTTATACCCTCGAAGAATCATCCAAATTGATAGCATCCAATTGAGCTCGGAAGCAGTAGTCAGTTTCCCCGGGATGCTGGCCAGCCTCCGCTGGGCATGTCCCCAAGTGGGAGGGGGCTCTGCAGTCCCCTCTCTTCTGTGAATCCTGGACTCGGCTCTGGGCATCCTATGTGGAGGGGAGGATGTCCAGAGCACCTGTGGACCAGACCCCCACCTATGCGTAAGCCCCCCTCCTGCCCCAGGCTTGATATGCTGAACGTGTCCTGGGCACACACAGAGAGTGACAAGTCACTGAGCAAATACGTTCTCCCACTATTCAATTTTTTAAAAAATATTTGAGGAGAACATGGGTCCCAAGAAATTACAATAATAAATGCATGATACAAATGTTTCAAATAAAGACAAAGAATTAACAGTCCTCTTGGCGACAATGAGTAAGTCAGTGAGGAACTCTGGGATCTCACCCTCTCTAAGAAGGGCTGTACCCCCAGCCAACATATTCTGCTGTGAAAGGCACATGCTTGTGGACTCACATATACGTGCAAAAAGCCAAGGAAGCCCAGACTCCCCACCATGAGCCCCAAAGCCCCCGCAACTGACAAGACAAAGCACCGGAGCTGAACCTGTAGTCGCCCCTACTCCTTACTGGGCCTTCCAAGCCTAGAGCCCAGGAGCCGGATGGATCCAGGCTGGAATCCCGGCTTCACCCGCATTTACAGATGAAGAAACCGAGGCCGAGAGGAAAATGCTTGGCTAGTCAGCAGCAGGTCTGACTGCGCTCAGGATCTGCACAAAACACTCAGATTACATTAGTGACCCAGCCAAGAAGGCCCTTTAGAATTCCACATACATACACCCCCAAGAGCATCCAACAGGTTCCTAGGCCCCTGTTCCCCACCCCTTCTAACTTGACATCCTTAAGGCCTATCTGAGACACCAGCACGCCCAGAAGCCTTCCTGGAACCCCAAAGAGCAAAAGCCCAGGGGACCCCTGAGTCCTATGTTCCAATCCCACCTCAGCTTAGGATGGGAGTGAATCCACCTTTGTCGCCTCTCTGGTCCCTCAGGACAACACACACACACACACACACACACACACACACACACACACACACACAGGAATTCGGTGGGCAAATGAGAGTGGGCAGCCCTGCCCGACTCTCTCCCAACCCAGGAACACAGAGTGTTCCTCGGAGCACCCTGTGTGCGCCCCTCTCCTCTCCTACCCTGCACAGACAGAAGACACCCCCACCCCCCAAGGCCTTTCTCACACCGATCATTTGGGAAATTCGTGTAGGCAGTCAGCTGGGCTCTTCCTTCAAACCGCTGGTCATCCTTCTAGAAAATCAGGTGGCTTCCCACAGGTATGAAAAAAGACTGTGCACATTGAAATAAATCAAGAAGATCAAACAGGAGAGAGGGTTGCTTCGACCCTGAAGTAGCCAGCTCAGGCGGAATGTTAGCCCCATGAAAGCAGCTTGAACAACCGCGTTTCCCTAACTGCCCCCAGGAAGGAGTAAAGATCCACCTCCTTCCACCTCCCTGCTGCCTGGGGCTTCTCAGGAGAGATGCTTGTCAGCCCCCAGGCCTCCAGTGAGGTCTGAGGCTCCCAGGACAGTGGCATCCCCCAGCTGCACTGAGAAGCCCAACTGGGCCCCTTGGGACAGGAGTCCGGGAGGACACTGTGGTCTTCAGGGCTTTGGGAGAGGGGCGCCTCACCATGGCCACAAAGCCCAGAAGCCTGGGTGCTCTAAGGGCCTGGGGAGCCTCACAGGCTGCCAAGGGTTACCTGGCCTCAGTTCTGGTCGCCTGTGGTCAGGAGAAATGCAATGAATGTGCTTTGCTCCTCACACTCCATGAAATCACTTCCCCTGCTGGTTCTGCCGGCTGACGCTGTGAGACCCCCCTCAGAGAACTCCTTGGGCAGTAACCCCAGGCCACCCTTGGCTCTCCTTGTTGGGGGGAATGTTGGGGGGGGAAGCTCACAAGAAGAATCAGGCCTGCCTCTGGGAAGCGGGGGGCCCTGAAAGGCAGAGATTAACCCTCTGGGAAGTGGAAGGCAGCTGCAAACACCTCAACACTCACAGAACACCCGGGCACCCATGCTCTGTTCCCCCCTTTAAATCCTCCAAGCTGGACACAGACCCCAAACTCCTAAGAAGTGTCCTGAGGCAGGCCAACCAGCCTAGGGGAGGGAAGCTCCATTTTCAGCCCTTTGGGTTTTAATTAGTTCTCCTCTGTCTGGGTTTGGGGGGTGGAGATGGGCAGGGAAATCCCCCATTAGAAAAGCTCCAGCAGCTGAGCTCTGACACACAAAATGTTTGGGTTTGTTTTCTGGAAATCTGGGGGGAATGAAAAAAGGAGATGCTTACAGCAGGAGGGGAAGCATTCAGTGCTCAATGGGAAAGGGAACCCCTGCCCTTCTGGAGGAAGAAAGACCCCTCCCCACATCGGTGGGAAGACAGACTCCCTCCTCCCCAGCCCAGGAGGCACAAGCAAGCGCGTGCGCGCGCGCGCACACACACACACACACACACACACACACACACACGACCCCCAGAGGAAGGAAGCCTCCCACCCACCCAAACCGCAAGGGCACTCTTGGGCCTCCAGGAAGTAAACAAGTCTGGGGTGTTTCACACATGCGCTCTGGAGCCAAGCTGGGCGGCCACACTCCCCTCCCTGGTGATGGAAGGCTGACTCTGGGCAGGGGCTTCCAGATGTGAAATGCTAACAGGCTTTAATGGCTTGAACTGAACAGGAAATATTTTTCCAAAGCCAAAAGAATGTAATCTTTTCAGTACAACGTAAAATGCTTTTATGAAAAAGGCACACAGTTGAAATGATAATTCACTGCAGACCGTAAAGAAAATGAAATCCCCAAACGAGTCCCCAATTTAAGAATTCACTTTAAGCATATGTTTGCTGTAGTCACCAGAACAACAACAAAGTGGAACCTCTTAAAGCATACTTCTGGGGAAAAAGCTTGAATCATTCAGGATTTTTGTCCTAAAGCTCAAGTTCCCAGGGTAGGATGAATGGTATCCCACTGAGCCACTACCTGTCACCCACTGCCCATCAGCCACAGCCACTACTGGGTCAGCACTGCTGCTCAGGCCAGCAAAGCCTAATGCTCTAGGGCATTCCCAGTACTTTTGGGTCCTCCTGATATAAAGAGCATTGCCAATTAATGAAAAACCTGAAAGAGGCCAATGCTCTGCACTTAACCATTTATTCAGTATCACTTGCAGAATATTCTTTCCAAATACTACCTCACCACGATGATGAGAAAAGTTCTTTCATTTTAGCAAAGTGAGATTTTTCTCATATGGGACTATTATTATGAGAAACATTAACAGATATTTTAAGTTTTACTAGCCCTGCTCTTGAGAATTTTGACCTCAGTGAAAGCCTCTATCCATCCATCATTTAACTATAAGGCATTATGTCACTGGAAAAGCTGACTGTAAACACTTGATTTTTTTTTTGTAGTCATGTGGGTTGTCATTCTTGAATTATAGTTAAGAACAACTCTTGCTCATGACATGTGAAAAAAATTTCAGGGACACAAAATTATAAGGTAGTATTCTACTTTATTTTTCAAAAATGGTTTAAGTGTGGATATTCCTAATATAGAATTTTTTTTTTTGCCTTTCTTTATTTTTCTCACCAGTGTCCTGCTTTTCCCTCACAAATCAATTTTATTCTGAAAAGAACTTATAAGAAGGAATCTTTATTATAGAAGAAACTGCCACCAGGGATTAAACGACTAATTTGGGACTTAGCAGGAAATATGGAGACTAGTTTGTAACAGAGAGAGGAGGGCACCAGGAGATCCCAAAGCATGTTGCAAGAAGGGACTGTGGAGTTCTGAATGCAGGTGTTCTGCACACTCAAGGCTGTGAGGGCAGCACCGAAAGGGAGAAGGTTCCCCAATGCTACCTCAGGAGCTCAGACTTCAGGACCAGGAATTCATCAGTTTCCCCGGTTCCTAGTGAAACATGTGTTATCACACAGCACAATCCCAGAGCTGTGTGTCGAACTGTATGCTTTAAATCTCCATAGTCACGGGGCACCTGGGTGGCTCAGGTGGTTGGACATCTGCCTTCAGCACAGGTCATGATTTCAGGGTCCTGGGATCGAGCCCCGAGTCGGGCTCCCTGCTTGGTGAGGAGTCTGCTTCTCCCTCTCCCTCTGCCCCTCCCACTCCCTTTTGTGTGCCCTCTCCCTCTCTTTCAAATAAATACATAAAATCATTAAAAATAAAGATTTTATGTATTTATTTGATAGAGAAAGAGATCACAATAGGCAGAGAGGCAGGCAGAGAGAGAGGGGGAAGCAGGCTCCCTGCTGAGCAGAGAGCCCCACATGTGGCTCGATCCCACTGAACCATGAGACCATGACCTGAGCCAAAGGCAGAGGTTTAACACACTGAGCCACCCAGGCGCTCCAATAAATAAAATCTATTTTAAAAATACCATATTCACAAACTTCATCTTGGGTCTCCAAAGCTTTCACCACAGGATGCCTTCAAACTGAGAACTACTTTTAACTTAAACGATGATTACGTTTAAGCAAAAAATTTTTAAAAATAAGGGGGGGTGCTGTTGCATATATACAAGTATCCCCGGCTTTCCCAAACTTCACGTGACGCTACTTTGCTTTATGAAAGAGCTCCCTTTTTTCACTAACTGAAGAAATCCAAAGAGGACTTTTGCTTTAATGATCAAAAGTGAAAAGCAAAAATAGTGTTCAGCCTCCATTCTGCAGTGAGCCCTCACAGACACACCACACAGCTGAGCCGTGACCATGGTCCTGACAAGGTCCTTCCCCAGGAACAACATCACGCATCAAGCTAAGCTCCCAGAACTCTGCACAGGGTCCGTGTGCCTCTGTCCTTTATCTCGATTTATTTTATGTGTCCCTTAGCAAGAGGCATCCTAGGGAATCAGAAGAGTCCCAGGCAGGTCAGTTGTGGGTCTAGGCATGCTCAAAACCTTTCCCATATACGTTAATGGTAACTGACTCTTCTCTTTACCTGGTTCCAGCTTGCAAGAGGTTTCATGGGAACGCTCTACTTCCAAAAGTTGCGGAAACGGGTGCTGGTAAAACCCACAGTTGTGCAAAACGTGGCCTGGCATTTACTTTCTATCAAAGAATCCCAGTCCCTCCAGCCAGCACAATGACTCTCCTCAGGCCATTCCAGCCTTTTCCCAGGCATATCCTGTGGAACACAGGCTCCCCAAGATAGGCTGCAAATGGGGTTCCCACGGCCAGCACATTTCAAAAAGGAGTTCTGCTGTGGCACTTAGGGGCGCCTGGGTGGCAATGTCAGTTAAGCACCCGACTCTCTGATTCTGCCTCAGGTCATGATCTCAGGGTTTTGGGATCGAGCCCCGCATCAGGCTCCGCAGTCAAGCAGCGAGCCTGCTTGAGACTGTCTCCCTCTCCCTCTGCCCCACCCCGGCCCCGCACGTTCGCATTCTCTCCCTAAAATAAATAAAATCTTAAAAACAAAGGAAAGAGAAAAAAGGAGGTCTGTTGTGGCATCTAGAACTCACTGCTGGGAGTTCTACGGGCCTATCAGCAAATGGAACATTTAGAAATCCTAAAGCAAAAAAAAAAAAAAAAGAAGAAGAAGAAGAAGAAAAAGAAAGAAAGAAAGCCTGAAGTAGTGTAATTTGCTTAATCCAGCATTTATTTCCCAGACTTATTGAACCAAGGACCTCTTGTCCCAAAACACTAACAGACATGTGACAAGCATACCTTGGAGAAGAGTGTTTTGTTATTGTTTTTGTGATTTTATTTATTCGACAGAGAAAGACACAGCGAGAAAGGGAACACAAGCAAGGGGAGTGGAAGAGGGAGAAGCAGGCTTCCTGCTAAGCAGGGAGCCTGATGCGGGGCTCAATCCCAGGACCCTGGGATCATGACCTGAGCCCAAGGCAGATGCTTAATGACTGAGCCTCCCGGGCACCCAAGAACAGTGCTTCAAAGTACCATCAGGGTAGAAGCAAGCATCACTCTCAGACGGGTAGCAAAGGTGCAAATGCCTAGGGCCAATGGCCCACCCAGCAGTAGGCCACCCTGTCAGCAGAGCGCCTGTCTACAGAAAGGAGCAGAAAACAGAAGGTGAAACAAACACACACTTGGATATTTTTGTTGGTTTTGAAGAGCATCTGATTGCCAAAATAGTCTTAGCAAAGAATTGAAAAAAAAAAAAAAAGTTGGAAGACAGAATGTAGAATCTGTTAGAATTTTTTGAGCAGATGAGCAAAATTGTCAGGGAACGGAGGCACGCTGGGGAAAGGTCTGCAGGTGGTGGCGGGAAGGTTTCGTTCCCCAGTAATTGACAGGGTGCCTGTCGCTGTGTTATCACATATTTAGTACTGGCCCACTTGCAGCTTGTCATTGCCTTGGCTGAGAATAAATCACTTGTCCCAAATCTAAGATAGTAAAATATGCAGATGACTTTATGTGCCTCCCACTCAAAGGTTTATGTAATCCTAATTGCTTCTAATATGAAGGTCTTGTAATCTGAGCATTGGTGCGTCTTACAGGCAAAGGATACAAAGGATACAAAGATAAAACTATTTTTCCCCCTGCATCATTCCAAAGGATTTGAGGTGGGAATGAAACAACTCTTCCTTTTGCATACAAAGAGGGGGACAAATGTGAAGCCCTGAACAAAACAGCATCTCACATATATGCTTCCTGATGAATGGTAACAAAAGAGGGGCCCTTGCTCCCACAACTGCAGGAAGCTCAGCCTTCCCTCACCCCCGAACCAAGCCGCTCTACGCCATGTGGTCATCAGCACAGTACCAGATTTGTTTAACCTTTACTGAGAAGGAAGAAGCTTTTTGCACACACCCAGGAAGAACACAGAAAGCCTGACTCTTTGTATCTTGCGTGTAATTGACCAAGAACTTGAAGAAAAGCAAAAAAGGTACCCAGCCCCAGTGTCAATAACACCACCATGAACACATGCTGGCTCTAGAGCTGATGTAGGGAACCACCATCCAGCGTGGAACCAGAGCCCTAAACCACACAGCACGCGACGAGAGGAAGAAAAATAACTCTTCGCCAACGTAATGCTTTTACCCATTACTCACAGAATAACATTTCTCAGAACTTACCCCCAAATCATGGCTATTAATGGATTTCACCAACCTTCATCCAGAAATCAGATCTCTATATGTTCATCTATTACACGGCAAATGATAATACCTCTGGTGGTGGTGGGGGGGGGGGATCACCTCTATTTGGCATACCCAGCCCCGTGCAAAGAAACACAGGGAGCTGAAAATAGACCAGTGCTTAGTCTCCATAACCCAGTCCTAGAGGAAGTTGTGTACACATAATAGTACTTACAATCATCACCCAGAATACCATGCAAGGAGAATGGATGGAAAAGAATCGGTTTACCTTAAACTCAAAAGTTACGTACTTAGGAAGAAGGCCATTAACTGGAAATGTATTGAGATAGATACTTTTTTATAAGGGCACTGGACTCTTGTGTAAAACTAAAAAGTAGATGAAGAAATACACCCCAAGTAACAATTACTTGCATCAAAGTTAATACCAGCGCAGTTTTAAATGGAAGAAATTTAAAAAAAAAAAAAAAAGAATATTCTGCCTTCTGTGGATAAAGTTTCTAAAGTACTGGCAAAGTGGGGCACCTGGCTGGCTCATTCGCAAGGACATGCAACTCTTGACCTTGGGATCGTGAGATCGAGCCCCACATTGGGCATAGAGATGCTTAAAGGAATAAAAAATAGATTTTTTTTTAAAGTATTAACAGGGAGAAAAAGTATTAGGATATTGATGATAAGTTCTCACATTAGAATGAACCCTTTTACATCTCATATTGGCAGAGTGTTTTTGCAATTTACAAAGGGATCTTGCAATTTACAAAGGGCTCCCACACAAGTGCTTGCTGGTTTGAAACTTACATCAACCCCTCCAAGTCAACAAAGCGCTCACCCCCATTTTTCAGCTGTGGAGGCAGAAGTTCAAAAACAGAAAATCAGTAGTAGGGCTGGACTCAAACTCAGATCTGAAGATTTCCAGCACAGCCTTTCCCAATGCCCCTGCTTACTAATTTATATCATGTTAAGAGCCACACTTTATCTACCAGCACCAAATGACAGCTAGTCCTCAGCACAACACTGCTTAAAATACCTTTTTAAGGCTGAATAATATTACATTATATAATACGTATATGTGTGTGGGGGTATGCATGTGCGTGTGTGTAAAAATACCATTTTTTTTACCCATTCGCCTGTTGTTGGACACTTGGGCTGTTATCGTCTTTTGGCTATTGCAAAGAGTGCTGCAATGAACATGGATTTAAAATATTTCTTTCAGTCCCGGCTTTCCCGTCTTTTGGGAACTAGAATTGTTGGATCATATGGTAATTCTATGCTTAATTGTTTAAGGAACTACCATACTGTTTTCCACAATAGCTGCACCATTTTACATCCCCACCAAAAATGTGCAAGAGTTCTAATTTCCCCACATTCTCGCCAACACTTGTTATTTTCTGGGTTTTGTGGGGGTTTGGGTTGTTTTTGTTTTGTTTTGTTTTTTCCCTAAAACAGCCATTCTAATGGGTGCAAAGTGGTATTTGTTATGGTTTTAATTTGCATTTCCCTAATGATTAGTGATGTTTAGCATCTTTTTTAAGGGCTTGCTGGCGTCTGTATGTCTTCTTTGGAGAAAGGTCTATTTGAGTCTTTCAAAAATTATGGTCATACTTTCAACATGTGTTTTGAAAACCTTGTGAGAAGTAAAGGGACATGAATTCGCAAGGGGTCAAATGACAAGGCTGATGTGGCCTAAGTGGGCTACCTGCAGAGGATATGTTCACACGACCTGCATCACAGGGCAATGATGCCCACCTCTGCCCCCTGTCCAGCTCAGACACACTCCAAACAAAGATAGCAGTGGGTGAGAGGTGGCTAAAGTCAAGAGTGCACAGACTTAGTGTGCACTGTCATTTGGTAAGCATTTTAAAGCTTGGAAGGGGGAAGCACCTGGGTGGCTCAGTCAGTTAGGCATCTGCCTTTGGTTTGGATCATGATCCCAGAGTCCCAGGATCGAGCCCTGGGACTCCCTACTCAGCAGGGAGTCTGCTTCTCCCTCTCCCACTCTCCCTGCTCATGCTCGCTCACTCTCTCTCTCTCAATAAATGAAATTTAAATTAAAAAAAAAAAAAACTTCCACCAGTTTAAATAATAATAATAGTAATATAGTAACGCCGTAAAGCTTCTAGGACACCTGCTCCTAAGGTCCCTACCCAAAGGTGACACCAGGTCTTCCTGATACCCCAGGGTCCTAGGGAGAGTTCTAATCAGACCCTGGAAACATTCAATACTAACCCCATAGCCAAGGTTTGCAAAATTTTCTTCTATAAGGCTATGTTAAAATGTGCAACTTAAAACATCCTGGCCATCATTTAGGGTGAAATGATTACACTGGTGAAAAAAATTACACTGGTGAAAATAAGCAGAAACAGTTTCTACACTTCTAGGACTTAGAGGCTGGTCGGGGAGACACAAAAACAGTTGAACACCCCCATGGTATGGCAGGAGAAGGGAAGGGGAGACAGGAGACAGGATGACTAGGGAAGTTCAATGTGGAGGCAACCATTCAGCAGAGGACCGAAGAATAAAATGTCAGCCCTGTGCAGACCAGGGGCAAGGGCCCGCCAGACATACAGGAGGAAGAAAGGAGTGGAGGGATTCCAAGAGATACATGTCAGCCGGTGTGCCTGCAGCATGGCTGGCCAAGGAAAGAAGGGCAGGAATCATGAGAAGCAGGTGGGTAGAAGCCAAAGTTACAAGTGGCTTTGTTCCTGACTTCAGGGTTCAAGGACAATGCAAGAAGAGGTTGTTAAAAGGTCCCCGACAGGGCGTGATAGCTGGAAAGCGTGTTTACTGCTTCTTCCAGAACACAACGCAGCAGGAAACCAAAGAGACGATACAGGTTAAGGCAGCCAACGACAATGTCTTGGATCAGTGATGGCAGTGGAGATGACATGAAAGAGATGGCAGGCATGAGCCAGATGTGCGGTAGACATGGCAGAAGTGACTGCTACTTAGACATGTGGGGTGAGGGGCCGAGGTGACCTTCTACTCTAACCCCTCCCCTCCACATAAGTCAATGAAATTCTACGGGGAGCTTTCAACTTGTGACAGATTTATAAACTAACATTGGAAGCTCAGTCTGCTAAGATCCTAGTTCTTTCCGAAGGGGAAAATCGATGAACCTGCCAACAGAAAGAATAAGATGTACATTATTCTAAAATATTAAGAATTTTCCTTAAGGTATTATGAAATGATCCCATCTTGAAAGATAGATGAAGCAGCCATAAAAGGGGCTCCTCAGTACTGAGTCACACAGGTCAGAATGTTTGAGCACGAGGACTGGGGTCTTTCAGACCTGATTTCAAAAACCTCTGAACACGGGCAACACTCTCAGATCCCCTCCCTCTTTGGGAGCTTTGTGCTATCACTCAAAAAACTTTATTGTCTCTCAAAAAAAAAAAAAAATCTCTGAACATATGATGAAATAAACAACCACAACAAGGGCAGCACAAATCGGACCCACAGAGACTATAGATGTTGAAATTATCCAGTATAGAAGATAAGGAGAGTAAATACGGCTAAAGAAATTTAAATTTAAATTTAGGATATGTAAAGAGCCAAAATTATTGTTTGAGCAGTAAGACTCTAGGGGAAAGAAAGTAGATCTAGGTATGAACGTCTTAAGTAGGTGATGAACTGGAAAATATATCTGGAGAAATTACCCAGAATGCAGCCCAAAAAGATACTGATGTCTGACATGATAGGCAGGTTAAGAAAGAGGGTTAGTAGGATAACCAGGTCCAGTAACAATCTCTTTTCTTTTTTTAAAGATTTTATTTATTTGACAGCTAGAGATCACAAGTAGGCGGAGAGGTGGGAGGGGTGGGGGAGCTGGCTTCCCGCCGAGCCGAAAGCCGAATATGGGGCTCAATCCCAGGACCCTGGGATCATGACCTGAGCCAAAGGCAGAGGCTTTAACCCACTGAGCCACCAGGCACCTCTGGTCCAGTAACAATCTTAAATGAGGTTCTCGAAAGAGAAAATAGGGTGAACAAGAGTCAGGATTTGAAGAACTGATTGAAATTTTCCCATAATTGATGAAAGATACCTATCCTCAGATATTAGAATCCCAACCAATCCCCAAAGCAGGAAAAAGAGATATCCTCACCTAGACACACTGTGGTCAAACTGCAAAACAAAAAACACAAAAATAGGATCATAAAAGCAGCCAAAAGACAAAGACAGAGCCTCCAAGGCCAAGTAGACTGACAGCAGCCTTCTCCACCACAACTATGGCAGCCAGAGGATAATAGAAGAACATTTTTAAAGGACTTTCATCCTCTCCCTAGCAAAAGTAATTTCAAAGAACATGGGCTAATAAAGAAATGTTTAGAAAAGCAAACTCTGTGGGAGTTTGCTACCAGAAAATCCTCACTAAAGTTATTTCTAAAGGATACACTCAGGAGAAAGGAAAATAACTTCAAGAGAAAGTTAATTAAGAAGGCATGGGAGACGGCCCCTGGCTGGCTCAGTAGGTTGAGCATCTGCCTTCGGCTCAGGTCATGATCTTACTGTTCTGAGATCAAGCCTCTGTGGGGTTCCCTGTTCATCAGGAAGTCTGCTTCTCCCTCTCCCTCTGCCCCCTCCCCCCAACCCCCACCTCATGCTTGCTCTCTTTCTCTCTCTCAAATAAATAAAATCTTAAAGGGGGGGGGAGGAGGAATGGGAGCAAAGAAAATAATAAGCACATGATAAAACCCAAGCCTGTGCAGACCATACGAAACAAACCATCTAACTGGAGGAAATTAAAAATCATAATAGAACAGGTTGCTATGTAACAACAGCACAAAAACTGGGAAGGGGATCTGTGGAATGAAAGTACTATAAGGCTTTTAGATGACTCCAGAGAAGGTTTAAAATTCATTAATTTCAGAATTAGAATTAACATGCATATTAAAATTTCTAAGTTAGCCCCCCAAAGAATAGAAACATAGGTATCCTATTTCAAAGTAGGAGAGAAAAAAAATAGAATTAAGGCAAGGGTTGGGGTGGGGGATCTCAATATAAAAGACATAAAAACCATATGATTTGTTGATATTCAAATTTTATTGCTATGATCAACAACAGATATTCCTCAACAAGTAACTAGACGATCCTTTAGCAGGAGAACATATTTTATTACCCCAAATATTTCTAAGTATTTTAGTATTTCTATTCAGTGTTCATGTAGTAAGGAAAAACACAAAGCCATACCTTTCTTTCTGGATAGCTTAAAATATTTTTTTTTCCCAAGATGTTCTAAGAGCCTAATAGGCAATACACACACCTTACAGAAATCACTTGTTGGGGAAAAAAAAAAAAGGTCAAAATGAACACCAACTATAATTCACTGTTTGGCCATTATACAGCTCTACCTGCTACATACACTGGGTAAAAATAATTCATGAAGTTGGGGTGCCTGGGTGGTTCAGTCGGCTAAGTGTCTGCCTTCGGCTCAGGTCGTGACCCCAGGGTCCTGGCATGGAGCCCCACGTCGGGCTCCCGGTTCAAGAGGGAGTGTTCTCTTCCTCTCCTTCTCTCCAACCCCCTCCTGCTTGTGTGACGTCTCTCTCCCTCTCTCTAGTACATAAATAAAATCTTTAAAAATAATAATAATAATAGTCCACAAAGTAGCAGTCTCCGAGAAGAGATCTGGACAGGGACAGTACCACCGGAAGAAGGTTGTGCAATGGGGAAGTCTCCATAACATCGACTTCTCGAGCTCTTACCACTGAGTGAAATATTCAGGGACTCTGATTAGGGCTTATTTCAGCAAAATGCAACGAAGACATGAACACAGCTTTCTCCCTCCCTTAATGGAATTCAAGAGTAGTGGTTAGAAACTTGGTTTCCAAGAAAAACACATTTATCTTAATTTTTACAAGTCTAGGAAACTGAGCGGTCTAGAAGAGATTGGGGGCCTTGAGAGCCCCCAAAACATGCAGGGATGGGAGCTCCCCCTCGGCCCTCCCTTTGGCTCCCCAGCCCTCACCTCAGCTGGGAACCAGTGGCCCTGTAGCTGCCCTCGTTTGGAGGAGCAAAGAAGCACAGGGAAAGGTTTCTGTGCCTGGACAGACAATAGGGAATGAGGCCACTGCCCGGGCATGGGGAATGCAAAGGGTCTGATGGGAGAGAGCTCCCAGGGGGCCAGAGTCGGGTGGGAACAGCAAGCCTGGATGTCAACAGACATGCCTTTGGGGTCACACACGCTATGTGTCCTACCCTCCGACCCAAGCTTGCTGACTGCAGGCCTTGGGAAAGAAAACCCACAACAGAGGGTGAACTAAAAGGCATGGAATTTCCAAGCCAAAGCTGCTACATCCTAATGAGCCTTAATCAAAGGCCCCAACCCTCCACCACTACTGACAGTCTTAACTGCCACTACCCCCCAACTCCCCCTCACCCCCTGCATCCCAGCAACCCTGACTTTAAAAGTCACAGGACACCGGGGGCATCTGACCAACAAACGTGCCTGAATTTTGTCCTGACTTATCTTTCTGTATCACACGACACAGCAAAAAACATGGTCATTTTCTACAACCCTCTGTTTGGAATTTCCCAACGCTGAGCTACAAATAAGAATGTCATCAGAGAGGCCAGGAGCCAACTGCTGTCAGGAGCCCAGGGAAGGCCAGTCAGCAGGTCAGCAGACTAGGGTTTCAAAGTTCAGAAAGACAACACCTCAGTGCCCACTGTCCTCCCACAATCCAGCCTGAGTCTTGGCCCCTCGATCATTCACTCCATGCTGCCAGGACATGGCAGGAGGTCAAGAACACCAGCCATTTCTGGTCTGGCTTCATGCAATGGAGATCACCACAAAACACGGACATAATACAGCCCTTGTTTAGAATTGGAGGCGAGCGAGAACCATCTCTAGCACGGAGAGCATTCTACGGCAGGGAATCACAGCCAAGGGGTGGGGGAGGTAACATGAAATGCCCAAGCCTGTAGGAGGGCCTGCTCAGGACCGGATCTCCCAGGACAAGTAGGACCCTGGAAAGATATTCCAAGGGATGCACAGACCACAGCACTGTTCAGGGGCCCGTCTGCCCCAGGGATTGAGGTCAGCCGGTATATTACCCCATATCCTGATACCCCCAATCTGCAGAAAATTTCCCAGTAATCCTACAACCACACAACCCACAATGGCTTTCACCAGCTCCTAGGGGAAATGATTTCTCCATTCAAAGCCCAGGTAACTCCTGCTATGTGCCAGGTAAGGGCAAGGTACTCAAGAAGAAAGATCACTGGAGGCCCTACCCTCAGTCTGGTTGGGTGGGAAGTAACTGACCAACCTCACAGCCAAAAGGATTTTTAGAGACCATCCCACCCAGCCTTTCCCTTCTTCCCTGATGAAGGGACAGAGACTCACCAAAGGTCATGAATGCTCTGTGACAATGACATGAGTCCCAGTGGCCAGCCCAGCCCACTGCCCTCAATGAGACCCTGCTTCCAGAAACTCACTTGGCCACATGCGTCTATGGGAAGGCTTCTATACCTTGAACTAGAGAAGATCCAAAACACCTAATTGATATTGATTTTTTTTTTTTAAGTTTTATGATCATAAGAGGTCCTCCCTCAGGAGGGAGGCCCCTCTGGGACTGGCTCATGGAGTGTTTCCTTCCAGAGCCTACACTCTTTTGGGGTGGGGTGGGGGGCGGTGGCGGTTCTCCCATCAACCGTCACCATAACAACAGGCTCCTTTCTGTGGGGACTCAGACCACTACCACCCCCGCCATGTGACTCCCAACCCTGCCACTTCCTAGCAAGTGACCTTAGGTAAGTTACTTCTCCCTTGGCCTGACCCACTTCCAAGCAGACCCCACTCTGCACCCGCCTCAGCCTCTCTCGGCACCAGGCCCTGCCAGGGTCTTCTTTGCTTCCTGGTCTCTCCTCCTCTGGGTCTAGGTCTCATAATCTCAGAACTCCGCCCTCTCTGAGCCCTCGGGCTGTGCCCTCAGCTCCTCCCCTCCTCCCACATCCCAGGGCACATGTCAGCAGGCCTTCCGGGGTCCCCAACAGGGCTCTCGGCAGGCACTACTGGCCTTTCTAGATTCTTCCCACAAACCGGCGTTAGTGTTTCTGACTAACTCTTCAGTTATCTCCAACGAGAGGCATGTTCTGGAACACTCTGAAATCACTGTGTCTAGATGGCTTCATGTTTTCCCCCTCCAAAAGTTGGTTCCTTCCCTGGCATCACCACTCTCCCTGTTCCCCTGACCCAAGCTTCGGAGTCAACCCATCTTTTACAGTCTTCCTTGCTCGCTAGCTTTCCTATAAAGCTCGGCTTGATTACTAGTGTAAACTGTCCAACACCAAACTTTTCTTAACCGGAACACTAAGCTGACTTTCTAAATGGAGACCATCAAACCGGCAAGTCTCACAAATGCTTCAATTTGGGTATAAACAAAAGGGATGAGGGCGAACCAAACGGCCCTCTCAGAAGGGACCCCAAATTTTACACTGGGCCCAGCCCTCTGCTGTGATGAGCACAGGGTCTCAAGGAACCATTCCGAGGTCAATCAAGTCCTTATCTCACCGAGGAGGGAAATTCAAGGTGAAGGATGAGGGGAGTACAGAACTAGAACACGTGTGACTTTCCTTCTCTTCTCCTGGATGCTCTAAGCTAAAATGACAGCAGCAGAAGGGCTGCTGAAACCTAAGAAGGTCTTCAGCATCAGAGAAATAAAAAACACATACAAACTCTTGAGAGAGAGAAAGAGAGAGAGAGAGTGTGTGTGTGTGTGTGTGTGTGTGTGTGTCTCTTTCTCTCTCCCTGTCTTGAATTACTGGGGGTAGCTCCAGAGCCCCACTAGATAGTGCCCAACTGGACACCCCAATATTGAGGAGATTCATCTAGATATAGAACATGACTCCCACAGAAATGTCACCTGCCCTTTCCCTATATGTTAGGGCTAAAGTAGTCACCGAGACACAGCCTTGTCTGAAAACGTGTCTTAGTTTAATGCTTCCTTGTGAAAGGAAAATGGACTCCAACATAGACACAGTTTGCTCAAGCCCTTTTTGGAAACGGGCTATCAAAACTCAGGCATTGGTTCGGCTAACATAAAAAGTCCAACCCATTAAGCTCTAACACACATGGAAATTATTAACGTGGAACCACCATGGGTCCTCTGGTCCTTCAGCAACCATGAAAGCCAGAGCCAACGCTGAAAGAAATACAAAAAACCCTTAAGCCAGTTAGGCCAATTACACTTTTCCAGAAGGTGAAGTTACCATGACTTTTCCCATGAAACACAGAAAGACTGGGTAGGATAAGCCAGTTAGGCCAATTACACTTTTCCAGAAGGTGAAGTTACCATGACTTTTCCCATGAAACACAGAAAGACTGGGTAGGATAAGCACAACACCAAGGCCATAGCTGGGAGAACTCTCTGACCCATGGGACCACTCAAAGGAGGAGGTAAGGGAGAAGGTATGGATTGAGCAACTCTGTGCCCACTAAGTATTGAGGATAAGGGAGATAGCTCTGAACAGTAAGTCCCTAAGTGCCCAAATCCTCTCCGTCTAGCAGAGGTGTTGGAGGAGATCAGAACAGCCTGTCACTTGTGTTTCTTGACTCAGTTCTCCAGCAAACTGGCAGCACCACTCCCACTATGGCGACCAACTTTCCAAAAAGGAGGAGGGAGTTGTGGGGGTGGCGGAGGGCAGGGAGGGGAGGGATTTAAAAAACGATACATTATCCTCTCCCTCTCTAAAAACAGAGAGAAACCATGTCTCTATCTCTAGACCAATGAAAACTCCCAAGGAATGGAAAATTCATACAATTGGCTAGCGGCCACTTTCTCTTAACTCACTGGAAATCTGGGGTAAACAACTCAAAGTCACAGCTTTTAAAGGCAGGCCATAAAAACCAGTTATCTGTCGCTGTTGGCTTCCAATAAAAGGCAGAGGAGCTTCCATAAGATTGATTTTTTTTTTTCCTTACACAAATGTGTGTCGGGAGAAAGCGCCCAGGCTGGGGTTGGAGTGCACTTGCGGGCAGGGCTGGTCAGCCTCTTGGCTGGCCTGACGTGCAGGGTACCAGAGGTCGAGAGGTACTGGCCCCGGGGGGCCCTTCCAGCCGCCTGTCCCCGCAGGAGGAAGAAGAGGCAGGGGCCAAGAAGGCATTTCCTCAGCACTTAGTACCCAGCATCCAGCACCAGGACGCCAGCTCCCCTGCAAACACTCCTTTTGCGGAACTGGCAGCCACCCCGCTAGGGATTTGTTCCACCTGCTTTCAAAGTCAGAAGTGGCACCGTTTTTGTCTGATTCTCCGGAGACAAAACGGGCAGGGCCCCTCCCGGGGCTAGCGAGAGGAGGGGGTTGGAGTAAAGGAAGGGGCGCGCCCTCAAATCCAGAGTCTCCAGCTGGCCTGCTGGGCTAGGGGCCGGGCGCCCTTCGCCCAAGGTGCCTGGGGGCACAACAGGCTGTCCCAGAGGCCGGGAAGGGGGTGGCGTGGGGGCAGAAGTGCCCGCTGTAACCCGAGCTGCTGTACTGATTTCTCTCCCCCACCGAGCGGTCCCCACTTCACAGACAAGGCCACCAAGGCTATGGGAAGGCGGGGAGCTCGCCAAGCCCGGGTCAGCGGTCAGGGCGCCGGGTGTCCCCGGAGACACGCTGGAGAGCCGTGGCCGTGGCCGTGGCCGTGACCCTTCCAGCACTGCCCGTCCTGGGGGTGAGTGCCGCAGCCCCCAGCAGCCGACGTCCGGGGTCTCCGCGTCCTCCTCGTTCCCCGGCGGCGACAGGTGCGCGGCCTGTGGCGCCCTGGCGCCGACTCCGGGGAAAGTTTCCTGGCCGCCGCGCGCTGTTTACGGTCTTGTTTTGCAGCGCTGGGGCCCCGAGCTCTCGGGCCAGCCCAGCCATTGAAACCCGACACGCGGGGAGGGGCCACCGCGGCGGCCAACGGTGGAGGCGAGCGGGCTCTGGGCCCGGCCGGCCGCGGCTACCCTTACCTGCGGCTCTGCGAGCGGCCTCTGCCTCCATGCTCGACTCCGGCGGCGCTGCGCCCCTCCCCAGGGGCTGCCCCATTTCCCCCTCTCCGCCTCCGCCCCCCCCCGCCCCCGGCCCGCCCCCCCCCCCCCCGCCCCTGGGGCTGCCGTGGCTCTTGGCTCTTGGCTCTCTGCTCTTGGCTCTCGGCTCCAGGTTCCCTAACCCGGAGCTGGCCCTGCCCCCGGTGCCCACCCCCTGCCTGGGGCCTTCACAGCCAGCCAGCGAGCTTGACTCCCCAGTTTGCAAAGCCAGTCCTACACCTCCGAGGAGTTTCTTAATTCTTTGGATGAGAAAACTATTAGCACCGCACCCCATAGCCAGTGGCCCTCTTCGGAGCTCCCTCTCAGTTCCTTCTGCTATTTCTGTTTCCAGGGACAAGAATCATTTGCATTATCCCTTTTAGAAAATGTACACAGTTTGAAAATAACAGAAAGACTATGAGTGGCACACTTAGGACAGAAGAGCCAATAACCTGTTCTGCCCCTTTCCAAATTTTTTCTGATGACTGTAATGTGCCTGTTTTTGTTGAAAACTAAGACTTTCATCGATTAAATGTTCAGGCTTGTGAGCAGCTTGTGCTAGCTCATTGTGATTCAATGACAGCCAGCTGTTTCTCCAGTATTTCAAAGTGTTTTTTACAGGAAAGGTGTGGAGCAGGACTGCTTTTGAAAATGCTGATGGCCTTGGAACCCAAGGTCTGTGGTCAGTCAACTAATGCTTGTTCTCCTGTTGGCAGCTCTAAAATTGGCCTTTGTGGACAGCCACCCAAGCTGCATCCTGGGTCCTTATGGACTCAAGGGTCTAGCATTCGTCTGCCTGCCTATCCCTCCACCCCAGCAACCAGCTGCTCAGAGAATCCCCCCAACTGCTCCCACTGTGCACCCCCAACTTCAGACCAATGAACTTGCCATAGCCCAGGGTATCTTCATGCATGGGATGAAAAATGGCCCCAGTTCCGCTTCCACTGCTCGTTGTAGCAGTGTGCAGGTTAATAGAGACCAGAGCTGGGGACCCTCCTTAGATCCAGCCTGAGTCACTTCCTGAAGTCTGAGATTTCAATAAAATGCAGAGCTCCTGGGCAATAGCTTTAACTTCTCCAATCACCTCTTCTCATTAAACACAGGTTTATTAGGCTCCTACTATGTGCTCTATCCTGTTCCAGATTCTAGTGATTCAGCAGTGAACAAAATTAATAAAACCTTGCCTTTGGAGGCTAATTTCTAGTGGGTAAAAGTGAGCAGGAGATAGAACATAATAGTATGGTAAATAGGGCTAAGGGAAAAAAATAATATAACAGAGAAAGGGAAGCAAAAACATGAAGGGAGGGAAGTAAGTATGTGGGAAGAGGAAATGGCGAAGGTGGCAACAAGTGCAAAGGCCCTGAGGTTAGGGGAACAAGTCTTTTTGGGAGCCACGCACCTTTGTTGAACCCCTCATATTACTTAATATGATGTTACTTAAGCTATTGACACACACAGCTAAAGGCTTATTAATCTCTTCTCTAAAGTATACTTCTTCAAGTCCTTGTTACCTTTTTTTTTTTTTTTTTTAAGTTTTTGCATTGTTTTTTCAATTACTCAGAGTTTCAGGGCTGGAGAGTGAGGTTCTTGTCTCATGGAGTCCAAGAATGAATCTTGAGGACAAAGGAGAGTGAGTAAAGCCACAGAGTTTTATTGAAAAAAGATCCAGGAAAAGCTCTCAAGAGTGAGAGGGCTCCCAATAGGGTGGCCAGTGGGGACCTCCATGGACAGTCTCTTATTTACAAGTAACCAGGGAGCCTGTGGCCTTATCATTCTTGTGATGTCTTGGTTTGAGTAAGGCCTGGTGATAACATCTTTAACGCCTTACTTCTTCTTTGGGGTCTGGTTATTGTTTGTTGGACACCATATGACTGCCATTTAAAAAAAAAAAACAAAAAAAAAACCACCACCACCACCAAAAACAAACCCACCCCCTACCCTCCTACTCCTCCTACCCTCCCATCCCCCACCCCACTCCGCTCCCCAGGGCAGGGTGGCCTTGTTTGTTCCCTTGTCTCTGATGTCCTTATACCTCAGCATTTCCGGGATTTCCTTGAGTCTGGTCCATAGCCCCCTACCTATCCCTGCCTAACTAGGTCGGCCTGTCCCTTACTCAGTTCCCTGAATACATGTTCCTACAGAAAAAAATAAACTTTTTAGATGGAAAAGTTCCCTGTTTCTCATTAAACACCTGGTCCCCGAAGTTGGTATTTAGTCAAATACTCCCTCTTTTCCATAATAGTTTCCGGGTTTTCTGTTTCACTTGGGTAGGCTAAAACTACCCCAGAATTAGAAAACAAATTTTTCTACATTTGCTTCCAATATGTTTATTGTTTTGGTCTTTAGATCTGATCCCCCACCCTCAAATGGGCCATTCTTTGCCCCATTACTATAAATTACTTCCTAAATCATATATTAAATTCCTATATACATCATGGCTCTTCTTTTTTTTTTTAAGATTTTATTTATTTATTTGACAGATAGAGATCACAAGTAGGCAGAGAGGCAGGCAGAGAGAGGAGAAAGCAGGCTCCCTGCTGAGCAGAGAACCTGATGTGGGGCTCGATCCCAGGACCCTAAGACCATAACCCAAGCCAAAGGCAGAGGCTTAACCCACTGAGCCACCCAAGCACCCTCATTATGACTCTTTTTTTATTGACCACTTTTCCTATTTCTACTCCAATACCACACCATCTTAATGACCACAGCTTTATCATGTGTTTGGACATCCAGGAGGACAAGCCCTTCTTAAACAAATATTCAAAAAGGTAGTTCAGGATACTGAGAGTTGGCATAAATTACTTCTTACCTTGAATATTAATCTGCATAGCATTCATATCTTTAAAGTTTTGAGTGTTCCAATCAAAGAACAGAAGCACACCCAGGTTTATTTGGGTGTTTTGGGGGGGCAGGGGATGGCTGAAGCGCCTTTCTTACAGACAGACCTCAGACATTTCTTTTTTTTTTTTTTTAAGATTTTATTTATTTATGTGACAGAGAGAGGGAGAGAGAGAGAGATCACAAGCAGGCAGAGAGGCAGGCAGAGAGAGAGGGGGAAGCAGGCTTCCCGCTGAGTAGAGAGCTCAATCCAGGGACCCTGAGATCATGACGTGAGCTGAAGGCAGAGGCTTAACCCACTGAGCCACCTCAGCGCCCCCGGATCTCAGACATTCCTTATTCTGGGTTTATGCCTATACATTTCTGATACTTGTTGGCCATTATGAATGGGCTTTTTCTTTTTTCCGGTTATACTTGCTAATTGGGTATTGAGGGTACATAAGAAAACTATTGGCTTGAATATATGCCTGTTGTATCCTGCCACTCTTTTGAGGTCTAATAGTTTTTAAAGTCAATTATCATAGATTTTCTAAGTAGCCCCTCAGATTGTCTATAAATTAAGTTGTTGGGTGTCTAAACCTTCCTCAAACCTCAGTGACTCCGCACTCACTACTGACACTAAAATTGCCCTTAATCCTAACCAAGAACAGAGAAAAATATTATTTATATACATACACCAGAAAATAGGGGCCCCATAAAGTCCTAGAGCATGTTCTCAGTATGGATCTCTCTAATATCCAGGAGGATATTAGATATTTTCCACCCTCATTTATCTACGTGGGAATTTCTTCACTGTTAAGAACACAACTATTCTGGGGTGGCTCAGTCAGTTAAGCCTCTGCCTTTGGCTCTGGTCATGATTCCAGGGTCCTGGGATCAAGCCCCCCAGTGGGCTCCCTGCTCAGCAGGGTGTCTGCCTGTCCCTCTTCCTCTGCCTCTTCCCCTTCTCTATCTCTCCAATAAATAAAAATCTTTACATTAAAAAAAAAAAAACCCCACACACAACTGTTTTAGCCATTCCCAAGGTATTTTGTGAAATTTGAAAGAAAAATCCAGTATTTAAACAAAAGGGCTAGCAAGCTACTAGATTTTATTTAATAAGTAAACAAATTCCTCTTGTAGCTGTTGTTACTTTTTGGTCAGGGAGCCATAGTCCTGAAAAAAAGGAGAACGAAAAAGCCAGATCAAGACTTAGCAAAAATGGGAGGAAAGATATATAAGACAGAAGAAAAATATAGACAAACCTTTCTCCTAGAAAATGCTGGAGAAATAGTACTCCGTGATGTATCAGAGCAAATTGCTAGAAATTTTAAAACACGAATCTTCTATTAATTCACAATTCTTCAGTGACATTATACAGACTAGTATCTTTCTATGCCAGCTTCCCATGGAATATGGAACATAATCCCAACATTGCCGTATGGTTTCTAACATATCAATTCTTTGATTGTTTTAAAACAGTTTCAAATGGTTGTTTCTGAATACTATAAGTCTAAAGCTTTCCTTTTTTAAACACTTTTTTAAAATATTTTATTTATTTATTTACTTAACAGGCAGAGATCCCAAGTAGGCAGAGAGGCAGGCAGAGAGAGAAGGAAGCAGGTTTCCCCCCATAGCAGAGAGTTTGACGTGGGGCTCGATCCCAGGACCCTGGGATCATGACCCGAGTCAAAGGCAAAGGCTTTAACCCACTGAGCCACCCAGGCACCCCTAAAGTTTTCCTTTTTTAAAAAAAGATTTTTTTATTTATTTATTTGAGAGAGAACACAAGCAGGGAGAGTGGCAGAAAGAGGGAGAAACAGACTCTCTGCTGAGCAGGGAGCCCAATGCAGGGCTCCATCCCAGTACCCTGGAATCATGACCTGAACCAAAGGCACTTAAACAACTGAGCCACCCAGGCACCCCTAAAATTTTCTACTTTTAAATCAGTAAATGCCGTGAGCATTTGAAAGCTATTCTTTTTTAAAAAGATTTTATTTATTTACTTGACAGGGAGAGAGAGCACACAAGTAGGCAGAGCAGCAGGCAGAGAGAGGAGGAAGCAGGTTCCCCAGTGAGCAGGGAGCCAGATGCAGGACTCGATCCCAGGACGCTGGGATCATGACCTGAGCCGAAGGCAGTCACTTAACCAACTGAGCCACCCAGGCGCCCTTGAAAGCTCGTCTTTAGTGGGAAATTTAAAAGCATGAACACGTGGTGTCAGAAACCTGCAAAAAGGTGAAGTAAAGCTTTAGGTCCTTCCTCACATGGGTGTTGGAGCCAAATCTCGCCTAGGAAACCAGCAACAGCACGAGGAAAAAATATCTGTTGCTAATTGCTTCAGTGAGCAATTCCACAGTAGTAAAAACCATAAATACTATAATTTTGAACACAAAACTGTTTGCAACATTCATTCAGAATGTTCTTCCAAGTTAACATGGTTAGGAATTAGTTGGACAGTTAGGTAGTGAGGGAGTCAGGACCACGGTCCCCAATAAGAAAATATGGAGCCAGGACAGCTAAGATACAATGGCCCTGCCATCCTATTTTGCAGCTCAGATGGGACTGCACTGACATTCTGCTTTGCAGCCTTTGCAGAAATGACTTCTGCAAAATGTCCCAAACTGACATTCTGCTTTTCAGCCTTTACAGAAATGACTTCTGCAAAATGTCCCAAAATAAAACAATGAACCACAAAGCGTTTGTCAGTATTGGGGGTAAGGGGCAGTGAAGATCTAAGCCTCCAGATGTCAGCCAAAAAAGAAAAAAAGATCATCAGCACATGGACATTAACCTAATAGGTAGACAGATACATGACCAAAGCCCTGATTAGCACACACAACACATCCTGATTGCTTAAGAAAGCTCTGCAAAAGGGCTCATAAAAACCCCCAACTTAGAAAGGGGGGACAACCCATTTGGGTAACCCCTCCCTCTCCAGGAGGGGGTACTCAATAAACTTTGCTCAATAAACTTTGCTTTGCTGTCCACCACTCTTCGTCTGGTCTACCTCTTCTTTCTTCAAAGCAGTGTCACTAAGAACCATGGGTGCTAAGGGAACACAAAATCCGGGAACACCAGCCCAATCTAACACAAAAGGGAAAGCCAAAAAAAAAAAAAAAAAAAAAAAAAAATAGGCGTGGGCGGGTGTGTGGAATATGGAATATTCTGAATCGCTCATACCTCATTTTTATTTTAACTAAATCTAGTTACTCCTTTAACTACAAATTTGTTTGTGAATCCCATAAGGTCACTTTATCATCAACCGTATCCCCTTCCCTACAGAAGAAACATTGTATTCTAGCGCGCAGGGTCTGGCAAATGACCGTCCACAGCCCCAGCCCAGCCCAGCCCTCCGTCTATTTTTTGTACAGCCTGTAAGCTAAAAGTAGTTTTTACATTTGTAAATAGTTAAAAAAAAAAAAAATCAAAAGAGCAATAATGGTTTGTGACATGTGGGCATTGTATGTACTCAAAATTCATAGTGGTTGGAACACAGCCACGCCCCCTCATTTGCAAAGTACCTGCACTGCTTAGAAAGCTACAAGAATGGAGTAGAACAGTCGCAACAGAGACCCGGTGGCCCAGGGTCTTTACAGAGACTGTGTTTTAGCCCCTTTTGAGCTATTAAGCTGGAAAAGCAGAGGAATGGGGTGAGGGAGTCCCAAAGGCTATCTTGGAAGAGTGACATTTTTCAAGATTCAGTCAAGGCTTTGACAAGAGGCAGTTTGGGTGTCAGTTTATATATATATATATAATTTTTTTTTGAGTTTTGTATTTTATTGTAGACATTAGTAGCTGAGCTGGAAGCAGAGATGTGTGAAGTAGGAGAGACCTATTAGTATTATTATTATTTAGTTGCAAGTGCATCTTGATGATTGATTTCTTCTCCCCACCTCCCAAGAGGAATTTGACCAGGTTGATTAAATATCATTTATGTCAAGTGTACAAAATGTGTTGTAAGAGCTGTTCATGGTCAGAGACAAATAAACCCTTTTAATCCTTTTTCTTGCTTAAGCAGGAAGTCACAACCTGCCAATGAGAAATTTAAAACAAATCCCACAAAATTGTATGTTTGGTTCAAAACTCGAAATATTTAGGTCTTGGGATATCACAGTCTTGGCAGCCAGCATCTGTTGTCCCTGGTGAGAACACGTGTGTCCTGTTGCTTGCTTTTCAGTTCACTGGGAGAGGGTCGCACCTTGCCCTCTTAATCTCAGAGTCAAACACAATTACAAATATTTTCCTCTCAGGAAACTAACTCATAAGGAAGATCACTGTGCTTGTTTGTTAAATGAAACATCTCTCTTTAGTTGCATTATTCGTTCTCAGGCTTACTGTGTTTCATGGGCCTAAAGATTGTGTTTGACATCAACAATTGTTAGAGCCCTTTTGTTTTTACAATGGAAAAAGAAATGAAAGTGCAGATGTCAGACTTCAAAATCCATACTTCTCTGAGTTGTTTTCATTTTAGAGAATGAGAATGTGTGTGTGTGTGTGTGTGTGTGTGTGTGTGTGTGTGTGTTTTTCTGGGGGAGGATGGATGCAATCAGAGACATGTCACTGTTGCTAAGTAAAAATGTTTTACATCTCTCCCTTTCTTTTTTTATTAATTGCAAAGTGAAGGGAAAGTTTAGAACATAAGAAAAAATAAGTGAATTATGGGAACGTGAAAATTCCAGGACACATTCCAGTTTAAGTTAAAATAAGAAAGGTTTACATCAAACCCTGAAAAAAATAAAAATAAATATTGCGATGTCGTTATCAGAAAAGTAGCAGCAGTAACAACTGGCAGTCTTAACAACTTGAGTCTGTTTTGAGCTATGATAGGTTAACAACAGTAAACACTATAAGCTAACCCAGATCTCATTAGTGTTAATATCAGAGTTTGACCTTGGCAGCAGCCAACTTTACATTTCCAGTGGCCTAATTTGCCACTGGAAATGGCAAATTACATGACAAATTACATTACATTACATTACATTACATTACCTGTGATGGCAAATCACATGACTGTGATGGGCAAGCAAAACCCTCCGGATAGAAGAAGTAGGTAAGTGACAAGAACTTGAACCATGGGAGCCATTCACCAAGGTAGGGAATTGACATTACATCCACAATGCCCGAGGGAGTATGAGAAACTGGGTAATTGCTTTCAAACTTGGATATCTGTATTGTCTACCCTAATCTCAAAAGAAGGGGTAATGCAACGCCTTCTGTGTCCCTGAAAAAACAAGGTGGCCCCAGCTTCCCCGAGCTGGTAGGGGAAGGTCACTGGGGGGAAAATACCACTTCCCACCTGCTCTCTGCTGTAAATAAGCCTGCAGTCCACACCAGGGGCCAATTAAAAGGAATGGCCTTTGGTTCAGCATCCCAGGAAGGCATCAGGTGAAATCGAGTCGTTGGCAGTGATCCCAGTTAAAGGGGGTGGTATAGTTTTTTTCTATCAGGGGCCCAATTAAGAAGATGGAACCACATGGTCACACCCTCTAATACAGGGCACTCTGAACTTGGGAAAGCACTGTGACCCTGGAGGAGCTCTGCCTGTCTCCCTGGGACAGAGCTTCGCATGGCCATGCCTAGATGGGGAAAGAGAATGTTTTTTTGTTTCTCCTATTAGACAGCTTTCTTTCTTTTATTGTTTTTTAAGATTTTATTTATTTATTTGAGAGAGAGAGCAGCAGGAGATGTAGAGAGGGAAAGAGAGAATCTCAAGCAGACTCCCCACTGAGTGGGGAACCCCACATGGGGGCTCGATTCCAGGACCGTGAGATCATGACCTGAGCCAAAATTAAGAGTCAGATGCTTAGGGATGCCTAGGTGAACTCAGTCTGCCTTCAGCTCAGATCAGGATCCTGGGATCCTGGGATCCTGAGATGGAGCCCCGTACCGTGTTCCCTGCTCAGCAGGCCATCAGCTTCCCCCTCTACCCCTCCCCACTGCTTGTGTGCACTCTCTCCCTCTCTCTCAAATAAATTAATTAATTAAAAAATGAAAAAGGAGTCGAATGCTTAACCAATGGCGCCACCCAGGCTCCCCACCTCCTATTAGACGGCTTTCTAAAAAAAAGTATTTTTAGCTAAAAAACTATATACATATACAAATATATATAAAAAACTTTTATATAGTCCTAGATATATAAAAGTTATAAAAGTTACATAAAATATAGAAGTTTTATATATATAAAAGTTTAAATAAATATAAAAATGACATAAAACTTTATATACAAAACTATATAAACATATATATATAAAACTGTATAGCTATAATATATATAATATATTCTGAAAGGTCAAGATGTTGCATAACATGGCTTCTTCCATAGAAAAACTAGCCCCAAATGTGAGCTTCAGTGACTCTGACACAATTAAGAAGGCGGAGGCACGTGTACAGAGCCAGGTGGAAGGTCACCACGGGGCGGCCGCTGACATTGCGTGGAGTTAGTCCAGCACCGCGTTACGGGCGGGTGGCAGGCAGGATGCGGTGTGGGGAGGGCACAGTCCGAGAAGCCAGCGAAGACGTTGCTGGCGGGGTGAGCCTCTGCCCCTGCCAGGGCTGGGCTTCAGGGACTGAGGACAACGCCCCAGGGGTCCCCCATTTAGGAAGAGAGTGTTGTGATCCTCTCCATTTCCCACAAAGGGGAGACAGGGCACAGAAAGGTGAGCTTGTCTGAGGACCCACAGCTTTATAGGTGACCGGTGCTTTCAACTAATACTTTTTTTTTTTGAGAGATTTTATTTATTTATTTGATAGACAGAGATCAAAAGTAGGCAGAGAAGCAGGCAGAGAGAGGGGGAGGCAGGCCCCGCGCCGAGCAGAGAGCCCAACGATGGAGGGCTCAATCTCAGGACCCTGGGACCACGACCCGAGCCGAACGCAGAGGCTTTAACCCACTGAGCCACCGAGGCGCCCTCAACCAACACTTTTACCATAAGCTTCATCTCTGGGTTTGGTTTTCTTTTTCCTTTTTTTTTTTTTTTTAAACATATTTTGCATAATCAGTTTCGAGAGCAACCAAATTTCACAAAGCCATCATGGCCAAACACAACTCAGGACTGCAGGGGAGGGAAGGGGGGAACATTACTGAAGAGAGGAAACAAGATCTAAACAAAGATCCACCAACCTGATTTGCCTGAGACTCTACGGGTTACAGCACATTTGAGTACCTCCCCCCCGCCAGCCCCTACCAACCTCCCCAGTCCCAGAAACCCCTCAGTCCCGGGCAAATAGGGACAGTTGGTCACCAAACTCGTGGCTCACCTTTGACTCATACCCAGCAATGAAAGGAAACAAACTGACCCAGACCCCAAGGGTCCAGAAGGTCCCTGACGGTGCTCTGACCCTCTATGTGTCTGTTGTCCAAAGCCTCTGAGCCCCGAACTGGCTGCTTCTGCTTTCAAGGGGTGTCATCTTACCACCCTACCCCCACCCCAGAGTCCTCAGCCTTTCAGGGGGGTGCCTACTGGCCAGACAAGGCTGGGCACCACCCCCCCACCCCCCCGCCAGGAGCCTGAGGCTGCCAGCAGCCCTGGGCGGGAAGGGTGCCTGGTGTTCCGAGTGCCCGGTGCCCTGTGCGGAGCCTTGGCCGCCTGACCCCCAGAGACACAGAGGCACGCTCCCCACTTGGGTTTCATGGATTCCCAGCCCAGCTGCGTGGTGGTGACTGGTAAGACTGTTTTTCTGCTTTCCCATTTGCTGCTGCTTTTAGCCTGATCGTGGAATGTGCACTTGCCTGATCTGCTCATAAACAGCTCCCTCTCGGGGAAAAAAGAGTGGCAACCGGTGGTGCCAATAATTCCAGATGGAAGCTCGCGTCTTGCCATGCCTTAATTGAAAAACAGTCCAGGGGACAGAGTGGCTTTCGGCTCTGGTCCTATCCTTCACTTCAAAGGTGCCTACAGGGGGCTCGGGCTCAGACCTTGTCCATTCACCCACCAGGGAGGAATAGAGGTTGGCACCTGCTGTCCCTGAACCGTATGGCACCCACTGGGGAGTCAGCTCCATAGCAAGGCAGTGGGAGTTGGGGATCCAGAAAGAATGGGGCCTTATAAGGCTGGGACAGCGGTCTTTCTACAAGAACCTCCCCCAAAGGAGCACATAGCCCCCAACACCCCGACTGAAGAGCTTTCAGCCACTCAGAAAACCCTGAGCACCACCTCAGAACCTCCAAGGGGAGACTCTGAACCCCAAAAGATCAACTTGGAGGGAACAGCAGCCACGTACTCCTACCTTCCGCCAGCTCATCCCAAATCCCCCCCAGCCGCCCTCAGTCATTGTCAAAACCGGTCCCAGAAGGGCTCGATTTCTTCACAAAGTTCCTTCTTTCCAGTTAGACACTTTGACATATTTAAAGTTTTTCGACTTGGGTGTGATGAAGGAAACAGGACACAAGGATTCCTATGGACATGGAACACCGAAACTTAATTCTCTTAATATTTTCAGACTATAATCAAACTCCTGTTACCCTTCTGAGGAAAAGAAAATTCTTTGGAAAATATTTCATCTCATTTGTGTTATTTGGGAGTAGAGAGACTGAGTGGTTCAAAATATTCTGGAATCGCTAAGGAAACTGTATCCCTGATAAACGCAATGCTTGTCACAAATGAATTATGAATATTGGAGCCCAGTTGGCATGTCTTTGACTCACACTGACCCCTGCCTCTGGCCTGTCAGCTTGTGGCTTGCTGGCAAACACTAGGTTTTTTGATGAAATACCTGATTATCTGCCACGCTGTGGGAATGCCCACTGACTTCTAAGAGTGTGGCCTGCCTTTATTAAAAGTGCTTTGGGGGCACCTGGGTGGCTCAGTTGGTTAAGCGACTGCCTTCGCCTCCGGTCATGATCCTGTAGTCCCGGGATCGAGTCCCCCATCGGGCTCCCCGCTCACCAGGGAGTCTGCTTCTCCCATTGACCTCTCTCCTCTCATGCTCTCTCTCTCTTTCTAAAAAATAAATAAGAAAAATATATTTTTTTTAAAAAAGTGCTTTGGACTGCCAAGGGTAGTCTCTTCTTGTAATTGGATTTGCGTGGAAATCTGGCCAAGACAGTTGGCACAGAGACTGATGCGGGTGGGAGAGGACAGGGCTCTGACAAACGGGCCTCAGGTTCAAGGCCTTCTGCCTGGCACCAGGAAGAGCAGTGGGAAGCTGAGAAAACCTGCATCCCTCCCTCCAGAGGGCCTCCCATGATTTCAAGAGAAGATTCCCCAGCCTTATGTAAATTTCACTCCCCCACCCAGAGCCTGCCAAGTTTAAAGTATACGGTTTGACCCTATAGAACCAGAACTTCAAACCTGTACTTGCTGAGTCGTTTTTCCTAATTAAAAACAGAGAAGAGATGATCTGACCGTGCTGATCTGAATATGATTCTAAAGCTGAATGTGATTTTTTTTTTTTTTTTGTGGCTCTGCATTTTTATAATGTCTGCAATCATCCCAGGAGGTACCTGGTTTCTCAGTGATTTTTTTCTGAATCTCAATATTTTCTAAAACTTTTGTTTGTTTGTTTGTTTTTCCAGGCTGCCTCCAGTGGCAGCCACAGTCTTATTTACTGTCTAGGAGACAGTCGTGTCTAGAAGATGCACCATGGTCTTCCTGGGGTCAGGACATCCTGTCCAGAAATTCTGCATTGCCTGAGAAAGAGGGATGGATCCCTTGTGAGCCACGCTTGTTAGCGGTTCTAGACTCAGGGGCTCAGGAACTTGAAAGGCACCATCCTCTCTGGGACTGGCTCTTATTCTTATTCTGAAAACCATTGGCCACCCCTGCAGGGGCAGAGGTGGGGGTGACCCAGGAGTTCTGAGCAAGGGCCACTCTGAAGGAGAGAAAATAAGCTGTCTCCTGGGTATAGTCACTCCTGCATCATCCCTGTGATGGTTAATTTTAGGTCTCCACTTGACTTGGCTGCAGGGTATCTAGAGACTTGGGCTGAAAACAAGCCGCTTCCCCACCTCTAACTCCTTACTGCCATTAAGCTATTCTGCATCTGTACAATTATGTTATTTTACAAATATTGTATAAATGGCATCGTGAAGTATGTATCCTTTTGAGATTGGCTTGTTTTCACTCAGCATATTTCCGTTGAGGTTCATCCAAGCTGTTGTCTGTATCAGTGGTTCCTTTTTTTTTTTCTTAAATGGCTTTATGGAGATGAAATTCACATGCTATAATTCACTTAAAATGGACAGTTGTCATGTGTGGTTCAGTCAGTGGAGTGTGTGACTCTTGATCTCGGGTTTGTGAGCTTGAGTTGCATGTTGGGTACAGAGATTATTTAAAAATAAAATCTTTAGGGGCGCCTGGGTGGCTCAGTGGGTTAAAGCCTCTGCTTCCGGCTCAGGTCATGATCTCAGGGTCCTGGGATTGAGCCCCACATCAGATTCTCTGCTCAGTGAGGAGCCTGTTTCCTCCTCTCTCTCTCTCTCTGCCTGCCTCTCTGCCTACTTGTGATCTCTGTCAAATAAATAAATAAAATATTTAAGAAACAATAATAAAAAATATAATAAAAAAATAAAATCTTTAAAAAAATAAAAATAAATAAAATGGACAGTTTGATGGTTTTTAGTATATTCGTAGTTATGTATTCATCACACAACCAATTTTAGAACATTTGAATTACCCCGAAGACAAATCCCAAGCCCCTTGGCTATCACTCCCTAATCCACCCTGATGCTGGAAAGATGTTAGTGTTCAGAGCTGAAGGCCAAGAAAGAATTCTTGAGACATCTTTGGTGCAAAAAGGCAGTTGGTTTTGTTAAAGCCTGGGATCTGTGGGCAGGAAGAGCTGGAATGGGGCATGAGGAGTGGCCCATCATATATTTTCAAGTTGAGAGAGGCTTAGGGATAACATAATTCTCTAAGAAATTTTGGTAGCAAGGTTTCCAGGACCTTGAGGGAGCTAGATAGTTGGGAAAAGGTTGTTTTATTACTGTCCAAGAAAATCTTAATCCTGAAACCCTTCCAATGTATATCGGTGGGCCCTATGCTTGGGGGATGACTGCCATCATGTATCCCGGGGAACAGAGATAAATGAAATTTCTAAAGGCATTTTTATACGTTAAAGATTTACAGGTTAAGATTGTCTTTCACCCTTAGAAAAGTGTTCACACTGAGGCAGCTGAGCTCCTAGAGGAATATCACTCTGCCTGTTTTAAGGACTGGTCAGTGGGCTGTAAGTAAGGAGAAATTTTAATTTTTCTTTTGTCTTTTTTTCCCGCACCAACCCCCAGCCCATCCCACACTCCAAATCTACGAACCACTAACCTATTTTCTGTCTCTCTAGATTGTCAAATCTGGATGTATCATATAAATGCGGCCATACGCTGTGTGGTCCTTTGTGGCTGGCTTCTTTACTTGGCATACTATTTTCAAAGCTAAGCCATGCCGTACCATGTACTAGTACTTCATTTCCTTTTCTATGAATCCCACATTTTGTTTACCCATTTGTCAGTGGATGCACACATTTGTGTGGTTTTGACTTTTTTCTTTTCACAGCTAAGTCATATTCCACGATCCAGAATTCTTGCTTTACTGTTCACCTCTTGAGGGACATTTGAGTAGTTTCCAGCTTTGGGTTATTACAAATAAAGCTGCTGTGAACATGTGTGTACAAGTTTCTGTGTAAAAACAAGTCTTTGCGTCTCTGGGATAAACTTCCGGGAATGCATAAGCTGGCAAGTCCACTTTCAGATTTTAAAGAATCTGGCAAACTATTTCCCAAAGTGGCAGTACCATGTTGCATTTCCACTAAGCAAGGTGTATGAGCCAGTTTCTCCTCATCTCTGTCAGCTTTTGGTGTTATCAGCATTTCTATTTTAGCTGCTCTTCTAGAAATGTGATAACATCTCATTGTGGTTTTAGTTCGTGTCTCCCTGCTGGCAAGCGCGTCAGACAGTCCCCACTCTGCTTGTTTGCTGTCTGTACATAGATCTTCTTCAGAGAAATATCCCTTTGTGTATTTTGCCAACTTTTTAATTGGGCTGTTTCTTTAACATTATGTTTTGAGAGTTCTTTATATAGTCTACCTACAAGGCCTTCCTCAGATGTGTGACCTGCAGCTGTTCTTTTCTTTTTTTTTTTTAACCTGTCCATGCCTTTCTTTTCATTCTCTCAAAAGGCATTGCATACAGCAGAAGTTTTCATTTGGTTGGGATTCAATCATTAATGTTTACTTTCATAGATCATGGTGTGCTCTTGGCGTCAAGAATTTGCCTCAGCCTAGGTTTCAAGATACTCTCCCTTTTTCCCCCATAAAACTTTTATAGTTTTCCCTTTTTTGTTGAAGGCCATGATCCACTTTGAGTTAATTTTTGCGCAAGGTGCCAGACTGAGGTTGGGGATTCGTGTTTTTGCCTCCGGGTATCCTGTTGTTCCAGCCCTGTTTGTTGGAAAGGCCATCCTCCCCCACTTCCCCAAACTGACTCCACACCTCTCCTAGCAAACAACGGGGCATATTCCCACGGGTGTACTTCTAGGCTCTTAACAAAGCATGCATTTTAACTGGACATTTGTGCACTTTCTCAAGCCCTGCTAGCTTGGGAGTGGGTGGGCAGCACATTCCTTTTTGGCTCCCCGACAATGCCTGACACAGAGAACTCTGAAAATGCTCCCAGACTGGCAAGGTAGCAGGCCTCCTGAAGAGGGGGTGGTGTATGGAGTACCCCAGGCCCACCATGGCCCTGGGAGCAGCAGGAAGCTCCCCTGGGAATTTGGGGAGCAGCCCAGGTGTAGAGGCCCAATAGGCCCGACCTGAGCTAACCAGGGTCTCTTTGGCTTCAGGTTTTGGGCCCTTCCGGCAGCACCTGGTGAATTCCAGCTGGGAAGCAGTGAAGGTAAACAAACGCCCACCAGGACCGGACCTCACAGCTCAGGGCCCCACTGATTCCTTTTGTAGCTGAGAAACCCCGGGTACAAGGCCCCTTGGTAGCCAGATCCACATCAGAGGGGAGAAGACAAATCCTCAGGACCCTGACAGAAGGACTAACCTTTGGTCCTTGGATTGAGATTCACCTGCCCCCCTGTCTATGTGGTAAAGAAGAGATGGTGGGGACACTCCTGGGAAGGACAGGGAGTGCCCAAAAGCAGGCTCTGCTGCCCCGAGAGCTAGGTTCTCATGACCACTGCCCCCTTTTGGCCCTGGGGCCGTGGGAAAATCACTTCCCCCAGGCTTAGTTTCCTTATGCATGAAATGAGTGGGTAATAGTGCAGATCTTACAGAGGAGGAGGAAAAGGGACAAGCACGTAAAGCAAGTAAGCATGAAAGTCTGTAAAAACAGCTTTTTATAGTGCCTGGCACAAGGTAAGTAAGTGCTTGACAGTTGTCCTTATTATAAAGGACACACATTTTTTTATTATTTAAATTTTATTTAATTAACATATCGTGTATTATTAGCTTCAGAGTTGGAATCCAGTGATTCATCAGTTGCATGTAACATCCAGTGCTCATTCCATCAAGGACCCTCCTTAATGCCCGTCCCCGTTACCCCATCCATCCCCCCGCTCACCTCCCCTTCCTCGAACCCTCCCTTTGTTCCCTAGAGTTAAGAGTCTCTTATGGTTTGTCTCCCTCTCTGTTCTCATCTTATTTTATTTTTCCTTCCCTTCCCCTATGTTCATTTGTTTTGTTTCTTAAAGTCTACACATGAGTAATAAAGGTGTGTCCTAATAGCGTATGATTTCACTCATAGGAGGACACACCTTTATTTTGAAGGAGGTAGCCAACCAGTAGAAAGCACGTCCTAGGACGGGGGATGGGGGGGGTCAGTGTCTCATCACTAGAGGGGACCACCTCTCCTCCTTGAGGCAAATGCCTCCTATCAGTCCCACGTGCTGTCACTTAGCGACTTGGAACACAGCCGGCTGTTGATTCATACTTGACCGTTAATTTCATGCCTCTGTTGGATCAAGTCAAAGGTATGGGCTTGAGTCTATTCTCAGGGCTTCCCAGTGGAGCTGAAAATGTCACAAAGCTACTTGCATCACGAGTTTTCAGCCACTATACCATTGCTTTTCTAGACTATCCACACAGATGCAGTCACAGAGCTCTTGAGTGAGAATTTATGTTGTTTTATTGTTGCTGCGTTGTTTGTTGTTGTTGTTGTTTTTCCCAGCCAGAAAAAAAAGCCCAGAGAAGCCCAGACCCACTGCCAAACATCACTGCTATTCACATCGTACCAGAAAGGCCAGGTCACGGCTTTCATGAGCAACGGGGTGTCTATAGCCTTTTCCTAAAAAAACAGGGCTTTTTCTGCTGAATGCTGGATGGCCCTGAGCCCTGGTATTTCTTTTTGCCATCATGAAAAAAGAAAAGAGCCAGGCTGCCTGCGTTTGCCCCCCAGCTCCAACAACTGCAATCTCTGGGACCCAAAACAAGTTCCCCAGCTTTTCTCTGCTTCAGTTTCCTTATCTGCAAAGTGGGATGGTTGTCATGACTATGGGAGTTAACACATGTAAAACCCTTGGAACAGGGGTAGCTGGGTGACTCAGTCGGTTAAGCATCTGCCTTCATCTCAGGTCCTGATCTCAGGGTCCTGGGGTCGAGCCCCACATCGGGCTCCCCACTCAGTGGGGAGTCTGCTACTCTCTCTTTCTCCCTCTATGCCTCTCCCCCACTCATGCTCTGTTTCTCAAATAAATAAAACTTAAAAAAAAAAAAAAACTATACCCAAAACAAAAACCAAACCCTTGGAATGGGGCAGGGAGCATTGCTGGTGTTCACAGATATTATCCTTATTACCAGGAAGCTATTTTGTCGGTCAGTCTTCTCAGCTGCGGGTCAACAGATTCTGAGTTTGGAGAGTCACACAGGAAATGGAAGGATGGAGAGGATTCTTTGAGAGACTCAAGATTGACTGATAAAGCCAGAGAAGCAGGGCAGAAACAGAAGCAGCCTAGGGGTTTCCTGGCAGCGGAATAGAATGGCAAATTAGGTGCTATGAGGGGCCCTTCCACTGTAGATAAACTAGAGAGGACAGAACTTCTGTGTATTGTTGGACATGATGTATGATGCTTTCCAGGAAAGCTTGTGTACATGACATCATGTGCCTATACCCATCACACATAGGAAGGGCTGTCACCTGAAGGAGAGACATAAGAGGCACGTGTGGGCAAACACCATTATCAGTAGTCAGCAGCAAAGTAGCTCGAGATGAAACCAAGACCTGAACTATAAACTAGACCCTTGGAAGGGGGTCCTGTGGTTACTAGGACCCCAGCTCCCAGCAGAAGCCTATGCAAATTCTCTGGAATATTTAAAACCCCAGATTCGCCACAAACCAAGACCAACTAAACAGTATTTTCCATTCAGGCATCACCAAATACCTAAAGAAACAAACAGCTTTGAGGAAAAATCAGCAGACTTAGAATCTCAAGAATGTGAGATACTTAATCATTCTCCTAGACATCATCATAAAATAGCGTAAGTGTGAAATATTTAGAGAAGTAAAGATGGGATGACAGAAATGAGACTATCAGAGGGGGAAAGGACTATTAAAAGATCAGGTAAGTTGAAAAGGGGAGTAAAAGAACTTACAGAAATTTTAAAAAATTGTTGAGGTGAAGAATTCAACAGATGGCTTATAAGGCACTTTAAAGTTATGCTAAGTGAAAGATACCAGTCACAAAAGATGACAGGGTAGGATTCCGTTTAGATGAATGTCCAGATGAGGCAAATCTGTTGAGACAAGAAGAGTAGGTTTGCAGTTGCTGAAGGTAGGGGAGGGGAAATTGGAGGAAGTAGGGAATGACTGTTGATGGGTACAGTGTTACTTTAGGGGTGATGAAAATATTCTAAGCTTGATGGTTCCACAACTCTATGAATATACTAAAAATCACTGAATTATAGACTTCATTTTTTAAAATATAGACCTTAAATGGGTGAACTGTGAAATATACACACAAATTTACATTCATATGGCAATTTAGAGAGTGATGAAGAGAAAATTAGTGAACTAGAAGATGGATCTGAAGATATTATTAAAAAGGCAGATTAAAAAAAGGTGAACAAAGAAGCGAAAAAAGAAATTAAAAGGTATGGATAATAAAATGAGATATTCTAACATATGACTAATAAGAGTTCCATGAGGAGAGACTAATGAGAATGGAGGAGAAGCAATATTCAAAGACAATGATTGAGATGATTCCAGAAGTGACAAAAGACATGAATTCACAGAGATGAGAGGTAAAAAATGTACCAAGTGAAGACTAACAAAATCCACACTTAGGCACACAATAAAACCACACAAAATCCAAGACAAAGAGATCTAAAAACTTGCGTGAGAGAAAAGATAGCCAGTTGCAGAAATTGGTCATACAGTGAGACCAAGAGTAAATTTCTCTAAAACAATAGTAAAAGCCAGAGAATAGTGGAGTAATATCTTCAAAGGGCGGCAGAATATCAACCTAAAACTGTTTTTCAAGAAAAAGAATGAAATGAAGACATTTTATAAAAATAAGCACCAGGAGGGATACCCAGCATCCTGTAGCATGGAGCCCTACCCCACCTGGCCACCTCATTAGCATAACAAAGACACTCCAGTCCCTCAGGAAATTCCAGGGGTTTTGTGCCTGGAACGAGGGACAAAAACCAGATCCACTCTTTCTTATACCACAGTTCCTTCCATGGGTTTCCGGTTTAGGAAGAGGAGGTGACCTTTAAGTAAAATCACTATAACTCGAAGCAGATTCTGAGAAGCTTGATGCTGTGAGGTACTCTGAAGAGGAAGAGATTCACTTCATTCTGGAGAACATATAGAGGAAAGGAACCTAAAGCAAAATGAGAGGAAACTGCTCCCCATCCCTACTCCAGAGGGCCACTGGGATGGCCATCCTGTGGATGCAGGATGAAGGACAGGCTGATTTCTGCCAAGTGGTAACAAATTCTCAAACTCACTGTGTGCTGGGTACCACATGGGACATTTCAGACAGAAGAGCTTATGGAATTCTTCCTGCAGTCCAGAGAAATTGATATTTATTCCTATTGTGGAGATGGGGAAATGGATGCACGGGGAGGTTGAGTATCTGGCCCAAGGACATATGCCGTCTAGATTTCAGTCTTAGATGGTCCTGGTGAGCAAAGTCCAGGTTCATCCCACTGCATCTGTCTTCCCTTGTGGGAAAATAACATCAATAATAGCTTATAAACTTCCTAGAACTCAAGAAACATCCAAAACCGCACTACCCAATGACCCTCGGGTGAGCAAAGTGAGGAGACTCACCCAAATGCCTTAGCCCTATGGCCATGTCAACATGACTGACTGTCCGCTGTGATCTGATCTCCGCACCCTTCCCAGCTCTCCCACCAGCATCCGAGACACGGACAAGGCGACAGGCTGCTCAGTCTCCTAGCTCATGAGGAGCATCACCACAGTGGTGATGACCAGAACAGAAGCCACCCTAACAGCCAATGAAGAGGGACCCCAAGTCCCGCCACCCCCCATTTGCCTCCTCTCCACCGGTCCCTGCTCTGGGTCTCTGGTTTCTGCTCTGTTCTTCTTTCTGGCTTTTTTCTCCAGGGTGCAGTCACCTGTGATGAATTTAGAGGCTCTTTTCACTCTGAATCCGTAGGACCGTTCTCACTTCCGGGGCTGCCCTGGGTCATTCTGTGGCCTCCACTAACATGTCTGCAGACTCTACTCAGTGTTAGACTTCCCCCTTCAGGTCCGGGACCATGCTGGTAGCATCCACTGAAAGTTACCAGCAGACTATCAACAGAACATCCTTTGCAAGGCTAATCATCTAAGTAGCCATACTAAGGCAAAGGTCCAAACTAGTTCATGGACATACATTTGACCCATTATGCAGATATGGAGACTCAGATGGGCAAAGTAATGAAAAAAGAACCCCACAGAGGGCCTAGCCTGAAGCATGTGTTCCAATGGCTAAATGCATGAATGAATGCTTTGCTTTGCTTTCTTTCTTTCTTCCTTCCTTCCTTTCTTTTCTTTTCTTCCTTTTTCTTTATTCTTTTCTTCCTTCCTCCCTCTCTCCCTCCCTCCCTTCCTTCCTTTCTTTTAAAAAATATTTCATTTATATAGTTGAGAGAGAGTGAGAGAGCATAAGCCAGGGGAAGAGGCAGAGGGAGAAGGAGAAGCAGGCTTCCCACCGAGCAGGGAGTCTGATGCGGGACTTGATCCCAGGACCCTGGGATCATGACCTGAGCCAAAGGCAGACGCTTAACCAACTGAGCCACCCAGACGCCCCAGTGCCATTCTTTTCTATCCCCACGCTCTCTCCTAGCAACGTCAGCCTTGTCAATATCATGGGCAATGTTTAATGAGCACTTACTCTATGGCAGTCCTTGTAAGTGAGCATTATGGAATCAAAAGGAGGAAAAGAGTCATTGCACACTTACAGCATCTCACCTCTAAGAGAGGTGAGCTATTAACAAATAGTAACTTGAATGTGGTTCCGGTGGAGTTGCCCTTAAAAGTTTTTATTCACGTAATCTCTACACCCCATAGGGCTTGAGCTCATGAGGTCAAGTGTCACACACTCCTCGGACAGAGCCAGCCAGGCACTCCTTGTCAGAGCTGTTCTTGAAGGGGAGAAGAGTGTTTTTAAAAAGAAGGAAAATACAGAAGAATAATATAAATGCTAGGAGTCCACAATGAAAAGAGGCATTTGCTACAAGCTCCCAGAAGGGTGATTTAATGCTGTTTACAACTAGCATGTGCCAAAGTATTTAACATCGCGCTGGCCCTTGGTGGGCGCCCCTCCCTCCCTGCCCATAAGCTTTATCTAGTGACTTATGAATGCAACGGCTGCATCATTATCTCCTGGGCTTTGGACACTTTAATTTTGGAGCCAGGACCACTTCACATTCTTTCAAAAGGAATGATGTCCTTAGCTCTTCTACAAGTGCCTGAGCCTGGAAAGGCAGCAAATAAAACAAAAGTTTGTAAATCACACCATGGATCAGTTGGGCCAAGACATTATGTAACCGCATAGAAGATAAACCCAGCCTGGGTGGCCAGAGGGTCAAGGCTCTTGCCAGATTTCATAAACTTGATACAGAATAATTTCTCTTTACTCCAAAGATGAAGGGGCATCGTGCCTTTATTACATGTTGCTTTAAAAATCATCATAATAAAGAGTAAAGGGCAGTGCATCAGAAGATCTCAAAAAGCACCTTGCCTAAGGGCACTTTACAGCGAAGGGTGAGTCTTGGGGACAAGCAGAGTACTGTCCGCCTTTCCGAGTAGAAGTCAATTGCTTCTTTGATTCATCTGTATCTTCTCTTGTAGGAAGACCTCGATTCACTTGTTAGACTGCTGCTTCATAGATTATTATTTTTTTTAAAGATTTTTTTTTTATTTGAGAGAGAGAGAGCAAGTGTGCAAGTGAGGGGGAGGGGCAGAAGGAGAGGGAAAAGCAGGCTCCCCGATGAGCCGGGAGCCTAATGCGGGGCTCCATCACTGGAGCCTGGGATCATGACCTGAGCCAAAGGCAGCTGCTTAACCGACTGAGCCACCCAGGCGTCCCTTTTCTCATGATTTCTTACACCTCCTCTCTCCAGGCTGATGACTAGAGAGTGAGCCCATTTTATTGGTAGGGAGAGAAGTAGCTGTGTTCCTCCACGCGCTGGCCCTGGGACCTCATGGAACAGGTTGTCCCCGCCATCCCATTTTGCAGCGGCACTAGAAGTCACCAGAATAGGGGGCATATGTGAGCACATGGCAAGGAGTCTGGGTCCTGGACAGAAGACTTATGGCAGTGAGAGCCTCCACAGGAAGCTGGGCTTCAGAGAATCGGCTAAATAAAGGCGAGTAGAGAGAACCCCCACCTGTTGGTGGGTTTTCCATGTTCATGAAGAGTGTCCTCTGTGGTTTCACACATACCTCCCCCCTCCATAAGCACCAGCTCTTATTAAACATCCAGGAAAATGCATTTAGTCGGCTTACTTGGGGGAGAACTTGCCGTTTGCAGGCAAGCGAGTCAAAGGTTTAGTTCTTGCTAAACCCTAAATCTCTTCCCACGTGGACGGGAAGACAAACCCGAGGAACCAGAGTAAGATCTTTCCAAATCACAGTAGCATTTTCCCAGGGCCCGTCTGAGGGGTGCCCGCCCCCTGCCCTCCAGCCAATGCAGAGTCTTCAACTGTCTCCCAGGACCAAAGCAGGGCAGATTCTCCGACTTCTCACCTGTCTGTTTAAATAAACATTTTACTTAAAAACACATTGAGATGAGGGGTACCCAGGTGGCTCCGTCAGTTAAGCGTCTGTCTTGATCTCAGCTCAAGTCTTAATCTCAGGGTCCTAAATTCAAGCTGTGGGATGAGCTCTATGCTAGGCATGGAGCTGATTTAAAAAAAAAAAAAAAAAAAAAAAAAGGGCTGCCTAGGTGGCTCAGTAGGTTAAGTGTTATGTGTCTGCCTTCTGATCAGGTCATGATCCCAGGCTCCTGGGATTGAGTGCCCTGTTGGGTTCCCTTCTTAGTGGGGAGCCTGTTTCTTCCTCTCCCTCTGCCTCCTGCTCGTGCTCTCTCTCTTGCTCTCTCTCCCAAATAAATAAAATCTTAAAAAATAAAATAAAAGAGAGGAAAAAAACAATTTCCATATATTCCACACCTACTTTCCCCTCTTTTTTTTTTTTTTTAAATTTATATATTTACAGACGGAGATCACAAGTAGGCAGAGAGACAAACAGAGAGAGGGAGAGGAGGAAGCAGGCTCCCCGCTGAGCAGAGAGCCCAACTCGGGGCTGGATCCCAGCACCCTAGGACCATGACCCAAGCCGAAGGCAGAGGCCCTAACCCACTGAGCCACCCAGGCGCCCCCTACTTTCCCGTCTTATTAACGTCTTACATCTATATGGTACTTTTGTCACAAGGAATGAACCAACATTAATAACATACCAAGGGCCCATCAATATGACGGATCACCACTGATGACCGGGCTTGTCAGGTTTCTCACTGTAAAGTTGCTCCCCGCCCCATCACCCCCTTTCTCTATCACGCTCTGCAGAAGGACAGCACTAAGCCCCGCCCACCAGTGGAGCATAGGGAGTGACGCCCCCTTGAGGGCAGAGTATCTGCAGAAATTACTCGGAAGGCACCTGCAAACAAGATTTGGTTCTTCCATTCCCCCCACTTATGTACGTATTTACTTCATCACGTCTTCACATCAGTACGGACTCCTGGATATTTATTTTATACTTTGGATTATGGCCTGTATTCACCTCCCTGACAATCCCTGGTCACAGAGGCCCCTTTCCTCCAAAGGAAACGCATGGCTCCATATTTCGTTTCCCACCATGTGCTTGGCTGTACTGGGTTCCGCTCAGGCGGACGCTTTTGAAATAACTGCGCTCGTTTTCTGTAGAAGTCCGAGCGTGTTCTCCTGTCCCCCTTCACATGCACCCATCATCTTTTATTGATGCAAAAAGCCACTTAAAAAAGAAAAAAAAAAAAAAAAAGCACTGGGGCATCCTCACATTAGATGAATCTTCCAGTCATTTGCATCTCACCCTTTGCCATAGTTGAGCAGAACTTTTTGCTTTCCTGGTGGTTCACCCAATAATGCTTGGCATTCCATCTCTGAGGCTGAGATTGGATGAAATGCATCATGTCCTTTCTGGATTACACATTCTGTCGGCATGGAAAACACTCTGGCCTGTTTATCTTGCTTCGTAGAGTCTAGACCAGAACTTTGAGGGGATTAACGCTGTATTTGTGCTGCCCTAGATACGATGAAACTGTATCCTGCTACACACACAGTCCAACACCAGGGGAAAGTGCGCAAACAAGCCTGACCTTGGAATCATGCTACTTACTCAGCTCTCCCCACCCCCTCGCCCCACCCCCGGCCTCGGATTTGAGGCTCCTTTTCATTCCGGGGAGGGACAGAATTTGGGGAAAAACTAACAAAAAGCTCTTGGACCTACTTTTTTTTCTTCTCCATCCTCAAAGCCAGTCATATTAGAAAGCACATTATAATTTTTTTTTTTTTTAGATTGTATTTATTTATTTGAGAGAAAAAGAGAGGGCACGAGGGGCATAGGGAGAAACAGCTTCCTCCCTGAGCAGGGAGCCGGATGTGGGGCTCGATCCCGGGACTCTGGGATCTTGACCTGAATCAAAGGCAGAGGCTCAGCATCTGAGTCACCCAGGCGCTCCCGCACACTTCAAATCTTAAAAGTACTGTCGGCATTACCCGGGATTCCAAAACCCATCCAGACTTCGCGGGCTTGCAGGCTGAGAGGCAGTTTGAGACACCCTTAGATCCCAGCTTCCGCACTGACGTCCTAGTCATGGAGGAATATGCCCTTCCCCTTCCAGCCTCAGTAAGGCTCATACCTCTCCAGGGTGCTCCCCACTCTCCCACCCTTGGCAGCAGTGCCCACGTGCACACCGCACCTTCTCTCTGGGCAGGAAGCTGTGCTCAGGCCGTGTTTCTTCTCTTGGAGGCACTTGGCAAACCAGACAGGGACTAATGAATCCAAAGGCTCTATGGTGGTCAAATTTCAGGCACTGGGTCCCCCAGTGGTGGGGAAATGCTTGGGGAGCCAGAAGATGCATTTCGGGTATGGGTCCTCAGGCTGCTGGGATCACGTTCTTTTTGGCCACTTGTAAAATTATTCCTATCCTTTAGCTGTCTCGGAAACTGTGTTCCAAGACGTCAAATTTGGAGTCAGAGAGCCAGGGAGCAATTATGGAAGAAGCAGCCATTTAATGGAGGTCAGGTAATCCAGAAGACATAACAGCCCTAAACATTGATGTCCCTAATGACAGCACTTCCAAAATATATGAAGCAAAAATGAATGAAAGTATAAGGAAAATAGAAAACCCCACAATTTTGTCAGTGCTTTTATTTATTTATTTATTTATTTTTTAAGATTTTATTTATTTATTTGACAGAGAGAAATCACAAGTAGATGGAGAGGCAGGCAGAGAGAGAGAGGGAAGCAGGCTCCCTGCTGAGCAGAGAGCCCAACGCGGGACTCGATCCCAGGACCCTGAGATCACAACCTGAGCCGAAGGCAGCGGCTTAACCCACTGAGCCACCCAGGCACCCAATTTTAAAGGTTCTATTTATTTACTTGACAGAGAGAGAGAGCACAAACAGGGGAAACGGCAGGCAGAGGGAGAGGGAGATCCGGACACCTGCCACAGGGCTCGATCCCAGGACCCGGGTCATGACCTGAGCTATAGGCAGACGCTTCACCGACTGAGCCACCCAGGTACTCCTTAGAGATTTTATTACCCCTCTCTCAATAAGTGATAGAACACAGAAAATCATCAAATGTACATAAGACTTGAACAGACCATCAGCCAACTTGACCTAAGTGACATTTATAGAACACTCCACCAGGATCCGCAGAATACACACTCTTTCAAGTGTGTATAGAACATTTTTCATATATTTAAGATCCTGGGCCACAAAACAAGTCTGAACAAATTCAAAAGGATCCAAGTCATGCAAAGTATGTTCCCTGGGCACAGTGGATTTAAATTAGAAATCAACAACAGAGTGATGTCTGGAAAATCCCCAAATATTTGGAAACTAAATGCATATCTAAATAAGCCATGGCCCAAATAAATCAAAAGGGATGTTAGAAAGTCTTTGAAAATGAATGAGAATTAAAAGAGAGCCTATTAAAACGTGTGGTGTGCTGCGAACGCAGAACTCAGGAGGAAATGTGTAGCACTGAGCAATACTAGTAAAGAAGAAAGGTCTCAAATCAGTGACCACAGTTTCTACTGCAAGAAATTAGACGAAGAAGAGCACGTTAAACCTGAACTAAAGAGAAGAAAGGAAATAATAAGATCGGAGCAGAAATCAGTGAAACAGAGAACAGACTCCTAACAATTAAAATCAAAAAAACCAAAAACTGGTTCTTCGAGAAAAATCAATAAAATTGATAAATCTGTAGAGACTGACCATGGAAAAAGAGAGAAAAGAGAGAAGGAGGGAGGAAGAGATAGACAATGATTTCTGTATTAATTTTCAAGTTCATTTACCACTGCTGGGCTTCCTGTCCTTGCTCCACACTCAAACTGCTCCCATCAGTCACCAAGGCCTTTTTTTTTTTTTCTCTTTTGCCAGTTTGCTTGAGTTCTCTGGGATCCTAATCATCTTTGTGGTGGATACCATATGGCTATTATTCCCATTGTACAGGTCGAAGACTGAGGCCCAGGTTGACCAGGTCCTTTTGTCTCCCTGTCTTGGCTTGAAAGGCAGCTCTGAGCGTTCAACCAAATACAATAATAACCTGTAAAGTCTTAGTTCAGCTCACATACATCAAATAAACACTGAATCATGAGCTTCCCTTAGCAAGACCCTCTTCCAACTGGCTTGCCATCCTCCGACCCCCACCTCCAGATAAACCCAGGAGTCACCCTTGTCCCTGCCTCTTCCCTTGTTCCTGGGGAGACATCCAGATTTTCATGGCCCTAGGTCTGCAATACAGCCTTTATATGGGAATAATTGCCATCCATAATGACTTCTCTTTAGGATCCCTCAAATTCTGAGACACTTTCAGTAAGCGAACAGCTCAGACACTGTTCCCTTTTCAGACTCTCCTGCCCTCATCTGAGAAGATGACTTCTAGATCTTGATGCCATAAAACCCTAGAAGACTTTCAGATATGGAAAAGAGTAGGCTTTGTTAAAATCCCCACACAACAGGGGCACCTGTGTGGCTCAGTTGGCTGAGTGGCTATCTCTTGACTTAGGCTTAGGTCATGATCTTAGGGTCTTGGGATCAAGCCCCATGTTGGGCTCAATGCTCAGCTGGGAGTCTGCTTGAGGATTCTCCCTCTCTCTCTCTCCTTCTACCCTCACCTCACTTGCTCACACACTCTCTCTCTCAGATAAATAAATATGTTTTTAAAGCCCCACATAATTGGGCGCCTGGGTGGCTCAGTGGTTTAAAGCCACTGAGCCTTCAGCTCAGGTCATGATCCCAGGGTCCTGGGATCGAGCCCTGCATCGGGCTCTCTGCTCAGCAGGGAGCCTGCTTCCTCCCTTCTCTCTCTCTGCCTTCCTCTCTGCCTACTTGTGATCTGCCAAATAAATAAATAAAATCTTAAAAAAAAAAAAAAGCCCCACATAACTATTAGCCCTGTCTAAAAGACGGAGGCATCAACCTGAGCCTAGTCACTGGCAGTTCAGTCTTTCTTCAGATCGCACTTCTACCCAGGCTAAACAATGTTGGTGGCCAAGTATGATGGTGTAGTCCATAATTTTTTTTTAAACTATGACAAAATATATATAATAGTAGATTTATCATTTACTCCTTTGAAGTGTACAGGTTGATGGCATTAAATAATTCACATCATTATGCAACCATCACCAGCGTCTGTCTCTAGAACGTTCCATCATCCTAAACAAACTCTGTCACCATTAAACCGTAACTCCCCATCTTCCCCTGGTAACCGTCATTCCATTTCCCTTCTCTATGAATTTGACTATTCTCGTTTACCTCATATGAGTAGAATCATACAGTATATCTTCATTTGTGTCTGGCTTCTTTCTCTATAAATCTTTATTTCTTCTCACATTTGCTACTAAACTTGGCCACTCCCCCCACCCCCATTACACTATTCTCAGTATTTGCCTGTCTTCTCCCTTGTCCATCCCGGTCTCCAGTTCATCATGAGTACCTAGCACAGGTCTAGAACATAGTAGAAGCAAAATTAATATATTTGGAGGAATATCATTTTTAAAGAAATGCTACTTCCTCAAGGAAGCAAGAAACATACAGTTAACTTTTAACACGTGTTGTTCTTTTTTCCAATTCCAAATGAGTAGTTAGGTAAGACCTTCAAAGACCACAAGGAAGCAGGAAGGAAAACAGATTGTAACACACCAACACCACCTAACAAACTAGTATAGTGTGTGCCCTCCTAATCTTTATTGCCGTGCTCTATATTGAGTACATATAGCTGGGCTTTGATACCACCCCAGGACTTACTGGTGTCAAACAGCCAGCCCTGTGATCTCTCCCAGCACTGTGGGACCACTAGGCTCAATTGCTTGAGTCTCTCATCGATTGTGTTAAGATGGAGCCTAGGGCAGGATCATGGAAGCATGACCGAGGAGCTGGGACAACAAAGCCTTTGTCCTCCCTACATGAGGTCTCTTCAGACTCTGAAGGTGTAGGTCAGGCCCTGACCCAGCTGAATTCTCAGTTAAAATGAGTCACAAGTCAGTTCAGACTCAGCGGCGGGGCAGGGGGTGGGGCACAGAATTACACCAGCGTGTGAGTATTAGAAAATGTGCTTTGTTAGAAACCGTTTTAGTTGGCTCAGGCTACTATGATGAGATACCATGGACTGAGAGCTTAAACAATACACATTTATTCATCATGGTTCTGGAGGCTGGAAGTGTGAGATCAGGGTGCCAACAAGGTTGGGTTTTTGATGGAGCCCTGCTTCCTGGTTATAACCTCACACAGACTTTCTTTCTTGCCCTCAGAGAGTTCTAGTTTCATCCTACCTCTTTAAGGGCCACTAGTCCCATCATGGGGGTCCCACCATCATGACCTTATCTAAACCTAATTGTCCCCCCAAGGCCCCACCTCTAAATATTGTCACATTGGGGATTAGGGTTTCAACATCTGCATTTTGAGGGACACAAACATTCAGTCCATAGTGGGGACCTTCCTAGAGCTACTGTGTCACATGAAACAATATTCCCCCTCAGAAGAGATGTACCAGTTCCGCCTTCCAGCAACAGAGAATGTGACTGTGGTCGTTCCATACACACCCCAACCCAGGGGGCCGGGAGGGGGGAGATTTTAAAACTTTTGCAAGTCTGATTAGTGTCCCATTGTTCATGTAAATCCTGTTAAACCAGCACTCTTAAATGAAGAGTCAAGCATCAAGGTCAATGAAAGAAGTGGAGAGGTGTCATGAACTCAATTCCTGTGAGTTTCTTGACTGGTCAGTTTGCAGACGCTGAAAATAATCCCGATAATAATAGATAGTGTCTGTATGTTTGGAAAATTGTCCCAAGGTTTTTACAGTTGTGGATCTCAAGTGGTATGGCTTGTCGCTCGTCATGACCAGTAGATGGGCACAGGCCAAAATATCTCCCACAGTGGATTTAGGAAAATAAACTGAAAACAAAATTAAATGTAAACACCCTCCTTGCTCATCGAGATGACAGAAACTTCTGGTTCCTTCTTCAGGGTGTGCCCCATAAGGGGCTGGTCATTCAAACCTTCAGATTTCCGTGATTAGAAACACTGTTTGATAAAATTCTGGAAGTGTTAAGTAGGCAGAATTATTATTGTGTTTTTTCAGATTAATCCTAGAATCCCAGTGAAGAACCCCACCATTGGGTATCTGTGGGGAAACCGTTCGGGGACAGGCCAGTCACTCCCTGCTTGATTCCAGGACATGTGGGACACCCCTGCACGCCAGGTGTTTAGAGCCTCAGCCTCCGTCCCTGCGGTGCTGGCTTTCTGCGGCAGGAAACAGACTAGAAAGAACTCAGATCTAAGCAAGACGATGTCGGTGAATGTGAAGGACCCACCAAGCATGAACCCAAGGTGGCCCGGTGGGTGGTGTCCAGTGAGCTCCTCTTGCAGACATGAGCCAGAAGAGCTCTCTGAGTAGGTGACATTTCGTCCAGGTCCTGAGTGATGAGGAGAAGCCACTCAGGGACATGTTCCAGGCAGAGGGGCACCTGCTGGATATCCAGGGGGCATCATCATGGAACCACAGTACCAGAGCCGGGAAAAGAGGCAGAGGGGAAGTCAAGGCAGCCTTCTCTTCATGGACCCAAGTTCCTTTGACTACGAGCTTCCAGCTAAGTAGAAACCAGATGTGCCAGAGGAACATTCTTCTGAGATGAGATTACTTGGGGTTAGTTGTTAAGTGAGGATGCGTTTCCATTCTCTTGCTGAGACCAAGTTCCCATTGAGCAGCCTCAGGGAGTCTGAAAGCCGACTGATACTCAGGGAGCAATTCGTCCTGTAAAATGGCTCTCTTGCCGGGACTATGGGACTGAAGAAGTGCCCCCCTCCCGGCTCTGGCCCCCACGGCGCCCCCGACAGGCATCTAGAGTGGGAATTGCTGCCCTTCCAGCCTGAACAGCTTTCCCAAACACCCTTGACTTTACCGTTATGAGGCATGTTGATGGTCTGGGTAAGACTTGCTTCCTGGTTTCTGAGAACACCTGGAGTCTCCATGTCCCCAGAGGGGGGGTACTCAGAAGCCTCAATCTGCCCAGACTCCAGGATGGGAACTGGGACCTCCCAGGAGTGAGGGGCACGGTTGACAGACCAGGAGGGTGTGGCGTTATTCTTGGGACCAAACCACTGGAGATACATTCAGCCAAGTCTAATGGCCGTCTCCACTGACCTTCCCTTCTGGCCGACTCCCCACTGCCATTCTTTGGCTAGACGAAGGGGATGATTGCCTCTTGTCCTTTCTCTTCCCCATTCAGTCCTATCTGGTCATCATGGGCCAAATGTAGCTGAGACACTTGTAAATTAAAATGCAATATCCCTAATATGTAAAGAGTTTCTATGAATAGAAAAAAAACATTGGTGAATAACGCTATAGAAAAATGGGCCATAGATGTGAAAGGATGCTTTACAGAGAAAGGAATACAAATGCCTCTCCCCGATGTGATATTATGTTCCAACTTATTCATATGAGAAAAGCAAATTAGAACTATACTAAGATCAGATTGGCAAAAATCCAAATGTGTGACAACTTCTCTGCGAGGCTGTGAGGCTGACGGGTATTGCCAAGCCTTGCCAGTGGAAATGCAACATGGTACAATCTCAATGGAAGGGAATTTAGCAATACATGACAAAGGGACATATGCTTATAGCCTAGAATCGAGCAAATTCCTAGGAAGCTCTCCCAAAGATACTCTGGCAAATACAAGAAAAGACATATGCACAATGATGGAGAAATTATATAATAAGAATGGAGGGGTACTGAATAAATGTTCCATATTTGTTTATGATAATAAAAAGACGGAAGGATAAATCATAAAACTGAAAAACGATTTCCTATGGAGGGGAAGGGAAGAGACTAGATTTCTCTGAGTCAAGCTTGTTTTGTGGATTTAGCTTTGGACCCGTGTGGGGTATTTTTGCATACTAATAAAACAAAATTATATATTTTTTTAAAAAGCAATCCATAGAAATTAAAAGTAAATTGAGTTAATGAGCCTCGAAGTGTATCCAGTTTGTGATGTGATCACACGTGGTTTTGAAACACAGCAGTTTCCTTTAAGGATAGAAACAAAAACAAAACAGGGATGCCTGGGTGGCTCAGTTGGTTAAGCCGCTGCCTTTGGCTCAGGTCATGATCCCGGGATCTTGGGATCCATTCCCGCATCGGGCTCCTTGCTCAGTGGGAAGCCTGCTTCTCTCCCTGCCTCTGCCTGCCACTCTGCCTGCTTGTGCTTTCTCTCTCTGACAAATAAATAAATAAAATCTTTAAAAAATAAATAAAACAAAATAAAAATATCTTCAACTTTATCAGTAATTATATTGTTGGAAGTGGAGTTAGTATTATTAGTATTATTACTCTGAGATCACTTTAGATAGAGTGTGGGATAAAGTAAAATATGCACTCGGGGATATTCAAGCTGTTGACCTCCTAGACATGGCCAGCCAGTAGGTTTCCCCAAAATACTGAAAGTACCCCACATAGGTCAAATACCCACTCGGGGACAGCATCACTATGAAGAGCCAATGCAAAGACAGAAGTCATGTCTCAGGTTTACAGGTAAGGCCTGTGAAGCACTAGAGCCCAAGTCATTTGTCCAAGGTCAAGAGCCTGAGCTGGTGCCCTAGGGGGCACGTCTGGAATTGAGCCTGACTCCACCGGGCTCCAAGCCACTTCTCTCAAATCCTACAATGTACAATGTCCTCCACTTTGTACCTACCTGGTCTCTCCGGCCCACCCTCTACTTGCTCTGAGGACATTTACCCTCCGTGGGCATTTCCCATTCATGGTAGAAACAGGGCAGCACAATGGTTAGTGGAAGGAAGGGCTCAAAAATACTGAAAAAGTGAATGAATGAATGAATGAATGAATGAATACATAGAAAATTGTCTTCTTTCCTACTTGAACCAAAAGCTAGGAGGAAAAAAGAAAAGAGAAATTTTTTTTTTTGAGATTTTTAAAAATTTATTTGACAGAGCGAATGAGAGAGCACAAACAGGGGTTGTGGCAGAGGCAGAGGGAGAATCAGGCTCCGCACTGAACACAAAGCCTGATGTGGGGCTCAATCCCCAGACCCCGGGACCATGACCTGAACCAAAAGCAGAGGTCTACTTAACCGATTGAGCCCCCAGATGCCCCAGGAGAAATGATTCTAAAGGAAGAACCAGGACCCAAGAGATGCTGAGAGGCCTGTGTCAGCTGGTCCCAAGACCATCCTCAGGCTCTACAATACACCTGACTCAAGACTCTGAACATTTTCTGAAAGACTAAAATTGACTAAGGGAAAAGGGCATGAGCAAAGACCAGGAGAGACCAGGCACGAGTTTCTGAAGCTTGGGGGGGTCCAAGTTACTCTCCAGCAGTGACCTATGACAACAAGTGTGCAGTGGTTTCAATCCAGGAAACATCTGAGTCTTGGTTTTTATTGAGGGTTGGGCATATATGCAGGCAGTGCCTTCCAGGTTGACCTCAGCTATTCAGACTCCAGAGCAGAAACAAATCACCCTGTTAGCAGAAACTAATCAAGTTAATACGATGTGACCCATTGCCTCAAGGATACAAAACCACTCCTACTGGGGGGAACATCCTAAGGGCTCAGAGCTCTTCTCCCAGGAGCTAGCCAAGGACCAATCCTGAGGACAGGTCTTTCTTGGGAATGTGTACGGTTTGAGTAGTCTGGACCTCCTGAGGCAACCCTTTCCTTTCCGGTCCCTAACCAGAGGTGTGTGGGCCCCCCACCCCTCACCCCAAGGTCTTTCCAATACTTCCTACATCAGCACCAACTCGAGGATCCAAACTCATTTCCATAGTGGGATTCACCGGGCTATAGGATGAAGACGTTAGGCTCTCCATTTCTATGTTTTTTTAAAAAAATTGTGATGGAAAACATAAAATGTACCATCTGTACCATTTTTAAGCGTATGGTTCAATAGTTTTAAGTATATTCATATTGTTCTGCAACAGAGCTCAAGTCCTCTTGCAAGAGTGAAACTCAATACCTCGAAAGAGAGAAGGAATACAACTGAAAACAACTGCCCGTTGCCCGTTGCCCGCTGCCCCCCACCCCAGGGGACCACCATCTTCCTTTCTGTCTCTACCAGTTTGGCTACTTTGGGTCCCATGTATAAGTGGAGTCACATGAGATTTGTCCTTTTTTTTTTTTTTAAGAGATTTTTAAAATTTATTTGATGCAGAGAGAGAGATCATAAGCAGGCAGAGCAGTAGGCAGAGAGAGAGAGGGAAGCAGGCTCCCCGATGAGCAGAGAGCCCAATGCGGGGCTCGATCCCAGGACCCTGAGATCATGACTTGAGCCAAAGACAGAGGCCCAACCCACTGAGCCACCCAGGTGCCCTGAGATTTGTCTTTTTGTGACCGGTTTATTTCACGGAGCATCGTGCCTTCAAGCTTCATCTAGGTTTGTGCCACATGTCAGAAGTTTCTTCCTTCTTAAGGCCAATTAATATTCCATTGCTGGTATAAGCCTCACTTTTGTTCATCCGTTCACCCATTGATGGACATCTGAGTTACTTCCACCTCTCAGCCCTGGCGAAAATGCTGCATTGAACCTGGGTGTGCCAATATCTCTTTGAGATCACACTTCCCGTTCTTTTGGATGTATACCCAGAAATAGGATTGCTGGATCATAACACTGACTCTATTTTTCAAACAAGGAGGGACCGCCATACTGTTGTCCACAGCGGCCGCACCATTTTGCATGCCGACCAGCAGTGCAAAGGGTTACAGTTTCTGCACACATTCACCGACACCTGTTTTTTTTCTTCCCTTTCTTCTTTCCCCCCCCCACAGTGGCCATCCTAACAGGTGTGAATTTTTATGTTTTTAGTCTATGAAAATAATCAAGAAATTAACCTTGACCGATATCTCATAGTTGGGCTGCCGCTGGCCTTGGTGGTGTGCGCAGGGATGTGAATTGTAACACTGCATGACACTGTGTAAAATGTAGAACAACACATTTTTCAGAGGGACAAAGGAATGTGTCACTCTTGGGGTGAGGGAAGCTTTTGGTGCTGGAGAAGCCCTCCTTCTCTGATTCACTTTAATTTATTACAATTATTTCAGCCAAGTTAATGGGTTTCAGGATGATATTATCCAGTTTTAATTAAACTAATCTTTAAATTATGATCAAAGAACCCTCACAAATATAATCTGCAAAAACCCACAGATAAAAGAGAACATGATTCATGCGAACCCAAGCAAACATGTGAAAGTAACGGGTACTCTTGCTTCTCCAAGGAGTTCTGTGCCTGCCAAGGTGTTTACATAAAAACAATGACCAGCTGATAAGAAGTTGCCCCTTCCCTCAAAAGAGGAGGAATTAAGAAAACCATTGAAATTATAGATTTATATCTGCTTAGGAATAATGAAGCCTATTGAAAGGTATATCATCTCTTGAGATATCAAGACATCAACTAATTGGAGTGTGTAGGTGTGTGTGTGTGTGTGCGCCCGCGCACATCTGTGTACACACTAAAATCTTTTATTAATAGGGGCATATGATCAAAATGTTTGGAAACAACTGCTCCATAGAGAGGTTTGGGAATTACGGGGGTCTCTGTTTTTTATTAGTGGCTTTTTACGCCTTGACCCGCCAGTGTGGAGGAATGATTTGGAGGAGTATGCTAGGACAGTCGTCACATATGGAGAAGGGAATGTGGCTTTGTTAAGGAAGAGAGAGTGACCTTTTTTTTTATTTCTAAAGATTTTTTAAAAATTTATTTGAAAGAGAGAGTGTAGGAGCATGGGGGAGCGGCAGAGGGAGAGGGTAAATCAGGCTCCCTGCTCAGTAGGGAGTGGGACACGGGACTCCAGCCCAGGACCCTGATATCATGACCCGAGCTGAAGACATTTAACTGCTTAAGCACTGAGCCACCCCGGTGCCCAGCGAGTGACCTTTAAACAGAATCCCAAGATTTCTCAAATCACTTATGATTTCCCAAATTATTTAAAGAGTTGACCCCACTGTTGTGCTAACATCACCTTGGTGGCTTCTTCCTGAAATACCTCCCTTCTTGTAATTGGATCCTCTCTGGGCCTCAGTTTCTTCATCTGTAAAATGGGTGCATTGTTAGCATTTTATCAGAAAGGTTCTGAAGAGGTGGGCATAGTATGCTACACAGCAAGCATTCTCCAGGAGCAGCTAGTCTGATTAGTGAGCCATTTTTGTTTTCAAGATTTTAGAACCAGAAAAATAGTATATGCATACCCATTGTAAAAGTCTTAAGCAGACTATGCAAAGAGGTAAGAATTGCCCCTACAGATGTCAATCGTACTACAATAATAATAATAAAAAGAGAATCAGTCTCACTCTCCCCTCAAGGGACACTCATTTCAGTCTGTTTCCATTTCCATGAATGGCTACAGGAAATAGCCCGAGATCTGGCTTTGTTTTGTTTTTTTGACTTGTTTCGTCTCAGGGGTTTTCAGGTGTCAATAAATTCATTGTAAAGGGAGCGAAAGAGGGAAGAAGAAAGGGAGTGAGAAAGAGAGAGAGAGGGGAGTGTCTGCATACGTCTCCAAGCTGCATTCTTGCTTTCCCTAGCAAAATCCTGCTCATCCTCCAAGTCCCGGTGAAAGCCGCCTCCTCCCTGCAGCCCTCTGAGACTGCAACTCTGCGTGTACAGCTTCACCTTTACAGCAACCCATAGGAAGTTGGTCCCGTTTTACTGTGGTTTACAGACGGGGAAACTGAGGCTCAGCAAGTTTCAATGACTTGCCCAAACTCACGCAACTGGTAGTGGGAAAGGCAAGGTGCGGGCTCCTTCTCTCTTACCTCCTCCCACCCCCAGGCTTCTGCAGCTCAGGGAGGGCCCAACCCAGCCATTCCTGCCAGGAGCCTGTCATCACCTCCTGTTTCTAGTCTGTGTCTCCTCTAAGGATGTGACCCACCAGGACACACTCAGCCTGGAGCTGAGGACAGCCCTGGAGGCTCCCAGGAGTTTTGCTCAAATGACTGAATGAAGAGACGCATCCTTGCTCGCCGGTCCTAGCCGGGAACTCTCATCTGATAGGGGAAGCAATCACATTTTGGAAAAAAACAGCAACTGTTTTTCCAACACCAGTTGGTGTCCCAGCCTCAATGGATTTGAAAAAATTCCGAGAGCAACTGGTGTCTTTTTCCCTCTCTTCGGCTCCTTTTGTTAAACTACCATGTGTTCCTGGTGACCAGATTTCAGGCGACGCAGAGACAGGAAGAAGTGGGAGAAGGAGGCGGAAGGCAGGCTCCCTGCTTCCCCAGGACCTCAGCACCTGGTGGGATTTGGGCTTCTTTGAGGGACTATGAGCCCTGCATGGGCACTCGGTGTCCTGCTGGGCCTTGTCATTCCTCTGGCTGGCACAGCCCTCGGGATTCCGCTGTGGTAAGCATGGTTATGCCAGGCTCAATCTCTCTCCCCTCCTTGAGCACAAAGCATTGTGCCAATCTGGGAAGCACAAACCCCTGGCTCCCTCCAGGTCTGCACAGAACCTACATTCTCTTTGCTAAAACAACCAGCCCTGCTCGGCAGAGAGAAGGCCTGCCTTCTGCTTAGGCAGAATGTTCGACTCACTGCTTCTGACAGGCCCCAGGCTCATCAAATTCTACTAAATGTCACTTTCCATAAATCCTTGCATGACTTTCCCAATTATAATGATTAATTATAAGCACTGATCCCTCATATAAATCCCTGTGTGCCAGGCACTGTGCTAGGCACTTTTTTGGGTGAATCCTTTTATTTAATATTCGTGAAAACTCTTCAGACTTTTCATTCTCCCCATTTCACAGATGAGAGAACGGAGTCCCACCCAGGCTAGTAACGTACCCGAGTTCGCCTGCTGGAAGGTGGCAGAGACAAGTCTCAAACCAGCGTCTTCCTGACCCCAAAGCCCATGCCTTTCGCTGTGGCCCTATAGCTGGGGTCTGGCTCTGTCTGTGTCCCCCTTCCGCCCTGCGCCCTCCTTGTTCTAGACTGAGCTGGTGAGGGGCTCCAGCTTGCCCTCCTTTTCTGTAAAATGCCTTTGTCTGCCATGGGCCCTGGTAGGTGGCCCAGGACACCAAGTGTGTGTGTGTGAGTGGGAGAGAGAGAATGAGAGAATGCCAGAGCAGACTGTCCCCATGAAGTAGTGCCTGGAGATTCTCTTCATAATGTCAAGTTAGAAAAGTTTCCTCAATATCCCGAGTCAGGACTGCAGTCGCAGGCCGCGTGCGAGACGAAGGCCCCAGCAGGTTCCGTTTCTGGTGACAACCCTGTCCCTAGCTGGCAGAGGGCCACCTTCTGGCTGTGTCCTCACGTAGCAAGGAAAGAAAGGCTCTGATTGTCTCCTCCTCTTCTTATCAGCCTTTAATCCCGTCCTGGGGCCCCCACCCTCCTGACCTTATCTGTCACCTCCTGAGGGCCTTGTCTGCAAATACCATCACACTGGGAGGGGTAGGGCCTCAGTCTATGAATGTTGCGGGGGACACATTTCAGTTCATAGGACCCTCTCTTATACCTCTACGGTCCCCTACCAGTCCTGGTGACCTTGGGATGGCCGCAGACTTCCCATGGTCGCCCAGGCGGCTTGGCCAGGGCCCAGGCGAGGCCTGCAGCCTGGGAAGGTACGGACACTGTCCCGGCTGTCCTCCCTCCTCTGTCAGCTTGAACTGTCATCCACACCCTCCGCCCCCACCCCCAGGTCAAAAGGCTCCTGGGGACCCAGCTCAGACCCCCGGACTTGCAGCCGTACAGTGTGGGTGGCCGCGGCCACCTCCTCCCTGGGGAGGCTCTGCAGCTTGAGAAGAGTCTGGTGACCGGGCAGACCCGCCAAGCTGCAGGCTCTTCTCTTGTCAGGACAACAGTGGAGAGAGAGAGAAGAAGAGGGTGACGTTCTTGTTAGAAAGAGCATACACCATGAAGACACTGAAGGCAACGCCTGAATAAGTTCACGTCGACACAGGTCCACAAGCCCTTATGTGCAACTCTCATAACCAAGGGTCTCTAGACACAAAGTTTTCTTCATTGACTGGTTGGCCACACACGGCCGAGCTGATGGGACGCAGCGCGTGGCACCCATCCTTATCCGACTCGGAGTCCGTGACCGTGTGCCCCATGCTGCAGTTTCCATGGGGCTGGCCATGGGGCTGGGCCGTGGCCGCGGACTTACGCTGGAACTCACGGGGAGGGGGGCATGCGAGCACCAGCCTGCGGTCAAGTGCATCTATCTGGGCATCAGGTTGGCCGCTTAAAAGGAAACGCGTGATGAGCAGAAGTGGGATGCTTTAATCTCCTGGGAATTATTTTCCAGATACAGAAAAAAACACAAAGTGGTCAAGTTGGATGTCGAACACCGTCCACCCCACAGCGCTTCTGTGGATTCCCAGGACGGCGACAGTTCAGCGTCCTGGCACTTCCTACTCTGGAGAGGGTGATGCCATCGCCTTCTGGTCTGAGCACGGCCAGACGGTGCCAGGGACTGAGCGTCCTTATAAAACGGGGGCACCTGGACTCGAGGCAGCTGGGCGCAGAGGGAAGACCAGGGGAAGCCCGCAGAGACACCGCGGAGGCCCAGGGTGCCCGGGACTCCCAGAAGCTGGATTAAGCAGGCGGGGTCCCTGTCCTTCAGGTTCACGGCCCTGCCGACACCTAGATTTGGATCTCCTTTCTTACAGGTTTGGGTGATAAAATTTGCGGCTGAGCCACCCACTTTGTCATTACACCATAGGAAACTCATGCAAAGAGCTCCCCAAAGCCAGCTCCCAGAACCCCCTGAGGTAGGGGAAAAAAAAAAAGAGAGAGAGAGAGGGGCCCCTTCCGCAGCCTGTTTTGGTCTGGGCTTCTGTGTGCCAACCCAGAACAAGAGCCTCATTCCTCTGCGAAGAGGGGGTGCTGACCAGTCACCACTGGACAGCTGGGTGCTGGGCCTGACTGGGCCTGACCAGGCCTGCCTGGCTCAGGGTAGTTGCCCCCATCCCTGGGGCACCGCGTCTTTATAGGCTTTGTGAGAGTAATTACTTGACATTTCCACTGACGGCTGGGCTACAGCAGCTTCTTGGGGGGTCAGCTCTGAAGGCAGATTCCCTGGTAATTCTCTTTGGTTCTGGGGCTCCCCTGCAGGCTTTGCTCAGAGCCAGACCCCATGAGAATCCCATCAAGTAGAAGAAACTAGTTCTTCACGGATGACTAGGGTCTGAGAAGCAGCCGGGAGCCAAACCACGGCCTCTTCACCCTCCTCACATCAAAGGCAAAGGCCTGAGCGATGCCTGTCTCCCATGGGAGCTTCTAGAGAGGTCCAGCCTCCCTGTTCCTGTCTCACTCATGCCCCACAGGACGGGTCAAAACAGAGACACAGGAGTTGGACTGTCTGGTCCTTAGAATGCCCATCTGGAAGCTCAGCCTCCAGGCCCCCGTCCCAGGTGACCTGGCCCTCCTTCGTGCCTCACCCCACCGGAGTCAGGCAAATGAAGTCGCCCCTTCAGGCCCCAAATGGGGATGTGATCTTGGCACTTACTTTTGGAAGAGGATAAAGCTTGAGCCGGGTGGAGGAACTGGGCTTCTGAGTGGGTGTCTGGTGGGCCAAGCTGAGCCCTTCAGGACCGCCGAGCTTGTCGAGGCCAGACCTGAGACATCGAAAGTCAGCCAGAAGTGCTCTCCTTCATGAGAGCAGCAGAGGCCGATCTGCATTGGGGCCCATCATCCCTGCCTGTCTCCTCTGAAGCCCAGGGCAGGGCCCCAGAATGTCCTGTCTGTGACCTTTGGGCAGGCCTGACAAGCCCAACAGCAACCTCTCTCCAAGGAGACATGCTCCTGGATATCCTAAATTGCCAGCGAAGGGAGGCGGGAAAAAAAAAGAGGTGCTAATCCGAAACTATCCTGGTGACAAGCCTAGCTCCTGGAGTGGGGAAAGGATACAGCCTGCAGGTTTCTGATTTAACGTTTCCCAACAGTGCATAACACAGTCCTGAGATCTCACTCCCTGGCTTTCTTCCTTCCAAACTCCCTGCCCGTGAAGGAGGGTGCTCCCTGACGTTGGGTTATTCTCCACAGGACTTCTTTCCTATCTCTGCACCCCCGCCCACCCCATCCAGATCTCATCTAAACCCATGTCTTTGCAGCCTTGACATGCTACTGTCTTCCCAGAATCCTCTCTGTGAGCTCCAAACGCACAAAGCCAAGAAGCCAGGTCCCTCCCCTTCAAACTCAGCAGGTGCAAAGCCAACCTCATGATCCCCACCCCCACCCCCAACCCCCTTCCACTGCCATCCTCTTAGGAAGAGGCTCTGACCCATTAGCTCCTTGCACACAATCCTTAGATGGCTCCCTTTTGCTCTAGCTAAAGTCCAAACTCTAGTGAAGTACCCAGTCTGGATTTTATAGACTTTTCTAGCTTCTGTTCCCACCCTTACCCACATGCAGTGCCTCCTGTTACACCATTGATGGTGGTGGCTTACTTGTCAGAATGCCCAGGGATGCCGCAGGCAGTTAATGCTTGGCTCAGAGTCCAGGGGTGCTAAACATCCTGTCCTTGGAGATGCAGGACACCCAGAGGAAGGCTTTCCCTGCCCCAAACCCACTGCCCTGCGCCAAGTCCCACTAGGTTTTCCAGCGGCTCTTCCTCATTCTCCCCCGTGCCTCTGAAGCCCCCTGCCTGGCCTGCTTGTCCCCAGGTTCTTCATCTGGCTCGCCCCCATTTGTTCTCGACATCTACCCTGCATCCCTTTTGAAGACCATTGTCTAACTGGAAGGCTGGGTCAGATATGCCATGGAGGTACCCCTTTTTTGGGGGCTTTGAGGGGCAGGAACTGTGACTCTCCTGCTGGCCCCTCACCAGCACCTGAGCTCCTTGAGGGCAGGGTCCAGGCCCACAGAAGACCCTGGGAATAGAGTGAGTGACCCAAGAGTTAGCTTTTCAGGGTTGTCCCATTAGGTTGAGTCTACATGCTTCTTCCTGCAGGAGCTGTCCAAGCTGGGACTGAACAGTGACAAGAACATAGAGCTGCGGATTCTCCAGCTGCCTGTAGATTACAGGGAGGTGAAGCAGAAGGTCACCAGAATCTGGGAAGATCTTAAACCACAAGTAAACGATGGCTGGGGAGGCAGTGAAGCTGGGGGAAGGGGGTCGGGGATGATGACGTGTTGGAGTCCCAGAGCCTGTAAACACCTGGACCCTTGTTCTAGGGTTGTCCCACCAGTAAGGTCCCAGCCAATTTTCTAAGGTTCTGGGTCTGATCATAAAAGTTTAAGCTGAAATAGAGTGGATCTTGGAAGAAGATTCTGGAGATAGGGAAGGAGGAAAAATAAATGGAATCTTTATTCTTGCCGGGACTCAGAGATAGTTTCCACCCAACCAATAAGCCCTTGGGTTAGGTCTCAGCCATCACCATGGAGGGCAGGTTGGCTGTGAGGTGAAGCGAGAGACAAGGACCTTTTGCGCCTAGAAGGGAGGTTGGCAGGTGGCTCATCTGGGGAGGTCCCATCTCCATCACACCCAGCCTTTTTTTATCTGAACAGTCATTATATAAAAACAATTGGTACAAATGTCCAAAAAATAGAAAGTCCTGATGATGAGGTTAACACAACACACACCACCAAACCATTAAGACAACTGCCCCAGGTGTTTTGATAAAACGCAACACGGCTATTTTTCAAAGAGGAAAAATAATCAGCTCAAAAAATCCCAACAATATTTTATTACACTGTTCCTTCCTTTACTAGAGTTTCATAAAAGAGAGGGGAAAGGGGAGTTTCCTGGGAAATGGTAAGCTTCCCATGTGCTAGTCTTCCCCACCCCAGGGAAAAGAAGGGGAAACACATCACCCGTCAAGAATATTTGCCCCTATAAAAGTAGTTAAATTAAATGTCACATGGGTTTCTATCCGGTTGTTTTGCATTCCCGCACATTCATGGTGGGGGGAGAGGGGGAAGAGTCTGCAGGGAAGCCCGGAGGTGTGTGCCAGATCGGGGCTTTGTGATGCTTTGCACCCCGTGCTCTTGCTGGGCTTGGCCCTTCAGCCATAACCGGGGAGCAGAGCAGGCCTCAGTTTCCCCAATCTCTTGGCCGCCGCATGGATGGATGCAGTTCGTTGTGCACATCGGCATGGACACCTCCGCCAAGGCCATCATTCTGGAGCAGTGCGCCAAGAACCGGAGCTACCAGGACGCCGACATCCGGGGCTTCCGGCCGGCTTGCGGCGAGTGCCTTCCGGATGGCCCGGAAGTGATCGCGTCGGAGGTCAGCATGAAGGCAGTGCGCAAGCGCATTGCCGTGGAGGGTGTGGAGGTGATCTTTTCTCGAGATGCCGGCAGGTACCTCCTGTGGGTGTTGGGTCCCTGAAGGGGTAGAGGAGGGGAAACGACCGCAGCGCATCCTCCGACCAGGGTCTCTCCCCGGATGCCCCCCTTCCCCACGGGAAGGCCATCCTGCAGGGTCCAGCTGGGCACTTGCTCACGCGGTGCCACCCCGGGACGGGGGGGTGTGGGGGGGGGCTCCTGCAGACCACCGAGTTGTTGTCCCCGCCCCGGGTCTCTGGTCCAAGGCCCCCGACCCCAGCCTTTGGTGCTTGGATAGAGAAGAGATGGGAAGGCATATTTTGAGAGCCACTGACGTTTGTGGATGCTTTGTTTTTCTCTATGGCTGCCCAGGTTGTGAGTTAGCTATTGTCATTTAGCCCCACATAGAGATGAATTTACCTTGGTTCCTCCAAACTCTGACCTGCCGGTAGATAGTTTCTCCACTTCACTCCCCCACCGCTCCCCAAGAATGAATAAACAAGTGACTCAGTAGACATGAATGAAAGGGGTTGGGGTGTAAAAGTGTTTTGAACTAGTTACTTGAAACTCTCGTCCTTCCCAGGCTCTGCTGCTTGCTGATTGTGGGACCGTGAGAACAAGAATCTGTCTCTCCCCTGTTCATTCCCCGCAACTCTTCTTTCTAAGGCAGAAGAACAAAACCTAAATCTCCCTGGGTGGCAGTCTTCGTGCTTTGGGGATGCTGCATTGTCCCTTACGCTCACGCTTCCCTGGGATTAGAGGCTGGCTGAGGGAGTAGTAACACAGCATTTCATGTGGTTGCAGATACGTCTGTGATTACACCTATTACCTGTCTTTGCATCATGGAAATGGGTACGCGGCCCTCATCCACGTGCCTCGGTTATCCCTTTGGTTCCCAGCCAGGCTGCTGGGCAAAGCCTTGCAAGTCATCATCCAGGACATGCTGGAGGAGCTGAGAAAGCCTGAGCTTGAAGCCTCGTTCGCAGAAAACTCAACCGTGGCGATTCCAGCCCAGGGGAACCAATTGGGGGACTGCTCCTTTAGAGAAAATTAAATGTTTCAATCCTGTGTGCAGAGTTCAGCTGTGCTTTGAGAGACTTTTAAAAAATGGCTTGTAAAACAGTTTATACGAGGAAATAAAAGCTCTGAATTAGCCCAACGAAATCACAAAGGGTTATTTTATTGTCAGAAGAAAGAAGAACACTCTGAAAGGCAGACATTTCACAAGGGATTAACTAGCTTCAGTTATGGTTTTCATGACAATAAAATGAAATCCTAGTAATTTTTTTTTTTTCTTTTAAAAAGACTGCGCAGGGGCCTGTGGAATCCTGCCCAGATTGCTAAGACCGCAGACCTGCTGGGCAGAGCTGCATGTGGTGGGTTGATCTGTGACCAGCTGGCCAGGGGGAAAAACCGGGGCGGGGAGCAGCCGCTTGGTACCCCCTCCCTGGCTTCTACCTTCATGCATCAAGTGCCGTGTGCTGCTTCTGCTCCTTGAATCTCTACAGTTTGGTTTTTCTTTTTCTACTCTTTTTAGTAGTAAAATTGTATTTAATATACAACATAAAATTTACCCTTTTAACCGTTTTTCAGTGTTTATGGACATTCACTTGCACAGACATCACCACTGTCTATCTCTAGAACTTTCTCAGCATCCCAGACTGAAACTCTGTCTCTATTAAACAACATCCCTCCCACTTCCCGTAGCCATTGGCAACCATTATTCCATCCTCCATCTCTGAATTTGGCTACTCCAAGGACCTCGTATAAATGAATCATACTCTTTGTCCTTTTGTGACTGGTTTAGTTCACGGAGCACATCTTCGAGGTTCATCCATGTTGTAGCTTGTGTCAGAATTTCCTTTTTTAGACTGAGTAATATTTCATTTTTGTGCAGACCACATTTTGTTTATCCAGTCATGTCGCTCTCGGCCCGCAAGAACGACTCGGAGACTCACGTAGCGGCGAACCTTCTTCTTTAATCGCTTTTTTCTTCTCCCCCTTTACCCTCGGCGCATGCGTC
>NC_081569.1:16533836-16567910 GCF_022355385.1 Mustela nigripes
TTTATACAGGCAGTGTTACCCAATCACAATGCAGTGCTCATGCACCTCCCGCGAGAGTGGACCTAAATGAACAGCCAATCATATTCAGTCCCTTACGGCTCTTAGAGTAGGCCTCCTGTACCGGCTCCCGACATCTCCCCCTTTTTTATTTATTTATAATGGCTGAGATCGTGCCTGTCTTAGGTTGCCAATCCTCAGCACACATGCTTACCCGTCATCGGGTACTCTCCCTGGTCGAAGAGCCCCTGTCTTAGGTTGCTATGGTGTGGGATCAGTCTTACCCGTCTTTGACTACCGATCTAGCATACTTAGCCATATATGGGGGGAGGTACCAGCTTCAAGAGCCATCATGGCTTGAACCATGAGGTGTTATTGTCGTTGATTGCGACGGACACGGCCACACACCCAACGTAACATTAGTACGTTAGCTGTGATTAAGAGAACAGCCATGGCACCAAGTCCGGCCCACTGTTTGAGGAACGAAACAGATTGCTGTAACATTTTTTTTCCACTCACTAACAGGTGCAATAGTTACTTTGGTAGAATATATGGATATAATTTGAGCTCGTAATTGCCTAGTTAAATTTTGAAATTGACAGTTCCAGGTACCATTAAGCATATTTCCTAACTGTCTAGAGAGGTTAGCTGCTAAGGATAAGTTGTTATGAGCTATAGGGGTGATACAAAGTCCGGCCATATTATGTATGCATCCTATCGACACAATTGACTCTAGGATATCAAGTTGTTCCTGTACAAGATCAACCCTTTGATTTACAATAAGGATCCCAGCATGCAAATGTCCATTAATTCGTTCTTGCGTAGCCAATGCTTCAGCGACCATTCCTGTGACGTTGTTGAGTGCAGCTGCTGTCTGTACTGAGGTTGTCAACGCTACCGAGGCAGCAGTAGCAGTGGCGGTGGATGCTGCGATAGCTGCAATCATGGCTGCTGTTATTCCAAAGTCTCGTTTATGTCGAAGCAGCACCGGCAGGTTGTCGGGGTTCACCTGTACTGGTATCGGGATATACGTCGGTATCTTGGCTATTACTGCCGAGTCTCCCACCGTGGCGTTCCAACATTCTGATAGCAGACAATTCTGGGACTCACAAGAGAGACTAGATGACTTGTTAATAGTAGAAGCATTAAAAACTATGAAGAGAAAGGGAGCTCTAACACAGACGGGCGTTGGTGAGTAACTTACGTGCTTAGCTGAGGTGCAATTGCAAGTAACATTTGTTTCAAATCGAGAGCCTACGTGATAGTTGTACGTACAGTTACGCCATGTAGACCCATTAATACAGTGAAGGCTTTCCAAGTCTGTACATGCCTGTGCAGCGTTGCAGAACAGCCACCTATCTAGAAGGTGAGCTGACGCGCTTTGCGCCGGGTCTTGGTAAGTATAATTATAGCCAAAAAAGGTGGAGTTAGAGTAAGTGGGGATTTTAGGACTGAATGAGAATCCTGTTCCCACCCAAACTCCTGAGAGGCTACTATGGCAGCCACTCGTGCGGTGCAGCTCGCACAATAGCAGGCCTTGGTGCAGCAAGGTTTATACGGAGGAGGCCCCTTGTAAGGTGGCGCTGTTGGGGCTGGGCGCGTGGGCACAGGATCTAAGTTATCTACCACTTCCGTCTTTGTTTGTAACTGCGCCATAGCTCCTTTCACTTTTAATTTCAGCTGCGCCATAACTTCCCCCTGCATTTTGAGCTGCGCCATAGCCTTTTTTAGCTTTTCCTCCTTTTTTGCAAGCTCCTTTTGCATCTTGCTCACCTTTTGGCTTTTGGGCGATTTCCCTCCTCTGCTCCTTTCCAAAAACCAGGGAGCCTTTTGTCCCACTTCTCTCAAAAACAAATGAGCTGTTTTATTTTTTAAAGGAGTAAGGATATCAGAAAGCGGCCCCAGCATTTTATATGTGGCCATCTCGTTTCCCATCCCGGAAAGCTTTACTCTCGTCCTTATCCTAGGAACTTTGCAGCCATCTCGTTTCCCATCCCGGAAAGCTTTCTACGCTCGTCCTCGACTTGAGGAACTTTCCCTGTCACTAGACAGAAATAGGTGCACTCTTTACCTGATCGTCGCTGACTCCATGCGTCTCTCACGATGAGATTCCCGGGTCTCAGCACCACTTGTCGCTCTCGGCCGCAAGAACGACTCGGAGACTCACGTAGCGGCGAACCTTCTTCTTTAATCGCTTTTTTCTTCTCCCCCTTTACCCTCGGCGCATGCGTTTTTATACAGGCAGTGTTACCCAATCACAATGCAGTGCTCATGCACCTCCCGCGAGAGTGGACCTAAATGAACAGCCAATCATATTCAGTCCCTTACGGCTCTTAGAGTAGGCCTCCTGTACCGGCTCCCGACACAGTCATCCTTTGGTGGACACTGGGTTGCTTCCACCTTTTGGTTATTATGAGTACTACTGCTGTGTACACTGTGTGCAAAAAAAAAATATATTAGAGTCCCTAATTTCAGTTGTTTTGTTTATATACCTAAAAGGGGAATTGCTGGATCATAAGGTGTTCCTACGTTTATGGTTTTGAGGGTCCGCCATGTTGCTTTCCATGGTGGCTGCACTATTTTATATTCCTAGCAGTCGTGTTTGGTCTTAAAGCAAAGGATAATAGCCAGGTTTGGCTTCTCTGCCAGGTTGGGTGCTATCCTTACCTTTTAGAACCAGAACTCCCCTTTCCAGCCACCATGTTGCCTTTGGGCAACGCTTCCCTGGCCCTGAGTGCCAAACTGCTCAAAGCAAGGTTTTGCTTGTATAAAGTTTTCTGGGGGCAAATATCCATTGAGATACATTGGTTTTTGGAGGAAGGGGTTGATGATGAGGTTGATGCCACCCTTTGGAGGAAGATGGCAGTGGCTAAGCTCTGGGAAAAAAAATTTTTTTTTTAAAGATTTTATTTATTCATTTGACAGAGATCACAAGCAGGCAGAGAGGCAGGCAGAGAGAGGAAGGGAAGCAGGCTCCCCGCCAAGCAGAGAGCCCGACGTGGAGCTGGATCCCAGGACTCTGGGATCATGACCTGAGCCGAAGGCAGAGGCTTCAACCCACTGAGCCACCCAGGCGCCCCACCTCTGGGAGATTTCTTACAGTGCTGTGCTCACAGCTATCACTTTCACTTTACGTTTTTTTGTTTGTTTGTTTTGTTTTTAAAGCATTGTTTATTCTGTGTCCAGATTTTTTCACTATAAGGAAAAGCATTTCCCAGTTAACAACAAAGGAACCAGGCAGACTTTGCTTGTTTTATCATTAGCTCTCTAGCATACTTGAGCCTTTGGTACAGACTATACAGGACCCCTTTTGCAAATGAAACTGGCTTAGTTGACATGAAACAGATCAGAGTCCCTTGGAGCAGATCAGAGCCGGCCAAGTGGGCTGGGATGGCCTGGCCAGCACGTGCAGGTCCGGCTGCACAGTTATAAATGCAGAGATCCTTCCGTATTTGGAGGCCAACACCTGCCACCGAGAGCCCTGTCCCCCTCCCCCACTGTAGCTTCCCTTTCAGGCCAGGGGCAAGCAGGGGGCCTCAGGACCCTGCTTCAGAGTTATTTCAGATTGCTTGGCACCAAACCATACACATTTTATAGACTTTTAGATGTCATCTGGTGAGGAAGCCCAGAGCTCCCTCTTGATGCACGTCTCCGTGGTCTCTCCCTGTGTGACCTCCGGTGTTCATGAGGACGATTCCCAGAGGGCCCGGTCCCTCCCAGGCTCAGCAGCCGCCCACTCACCCCTGTGGCTATGTCCTGGGGCCTGTTCACCTGTGGCTGGGATGCGGTGGTTCAGAGTCCCTTTGAAAGCTTACCCAGTGTAAACAGGTTGAACCCTGGGTTGGTCACATACTAGTTGGTGGGTCTTGGGCAGGTCTGTGTGTTTGCTCATCTATTAAAAAAGACAAACAAAAAACCCTTTCTTTGCCAAGTTGTGAGCACCTGCTGAGAGAAGGGATGTGCGAGGCGGCCAGCGGAGAGCGCACGCTCTACACGCATGCGCCATACCGAGTATGCGCTCCTAGGCGGACCGCCAACGCCAGCTTATGGAAACGGCCCCGCTGGCTCTGGGGTCTCGGAGCGGCGTGCTGGGGGGAGGCTCTGGTGTTTGTAAGGATTCAGCACCTTAAGCCTGGGAAGAAACTGTGCTGCTCCCGGCAGAGCACGGGTGCAGTGTGCACTGCGGCTGGCAGGAAGCACGGCGTGTACCCACACGGGACACTCCTTGTGCCCACCTCCCCAGCAGCCCACACGCCCGTCGGAAAGGAGCCTGGAGACTGCCTGGAGCCACCTGTCATCTAGGGCCAGTCGGTTGAGGTCGAGGGCCGACCACTCTGTGACAAGCAGAAATCTCGGGGCCACCCCGAGAACTTGAGAGAGTCCTTGCTCTTAAAAAGGCCTTTTTTTTTTTTAAAAAAGATTTTATTTATTTATTTATTTATTTATTTATTTATTTGACAGACAGAGATCACAAGTAGGCAGAGAGGCAGGCAGAGAGGGGAGAGAGGGAGAAGCAGGCTCCCGGCTGAGCAGAGAGCCCGATGTGGGGCTTGATCCCAGGACCCTGGGATCATGACCTGAGCCGAAGGCAGAGGGTTTAACCCACTGAGCCACCCAGGCGCCCCTTAAAAAGGCCTTTTGTTTTTAGGTCCAAATATATGTGAGACTGACCAGATCTGAAATAACCATGGCCTTTGATTTACTTCTACTGCCTACACCTTGCTGTTTAGCCCTTTATACGGTGGACTGACTTTGTTTCTGGAGTAGAGTTTCCGGTGATCCAAGTTCAGTGAAATGGTCAGCTTGCATCCTCCCCCCTTCCCCATGTGTCTGTGTGTCTCTAGTCTGATTCCAGAACACTTCCAGCTTGTTTCCTTTGAACATACATTCATACTTCTTACTGTGGCCATTTCTCCCAGCAGTAAAACAATGCCTGGATTGGAGAGGCCTTGGGACAGGCCAAGATCCTCAGTTAGAAAGGAACGTTCTGAACACCTCCCGCAAGCCATAGCCTGTGCACTCTTGCTTGCTTCTGACCTGCATCCCAAGCAGGTGTGCTGGCTGCAAGGCACCAACACGGACAGGGAAATGGGAAGTGTGAGTCCTTTGTCCCAGAGTCACCTACAGCAAACCTGCCCGGGCCTGACTTCTGTCAGTGGAAGATACAGCAGAAGTCTACAGATCAGTCAAAAATGAAGTACAGATTTCTGTATCTTATGTATTCAAATTTTCTTTGAGCTGATTTAATGGAGTGAGAAAGCGAATAGCTTCCCTGTCTTCACCAGCAATTTGCATGCTGAGAAGGTTCAGCTGTCAGAAAGCAAGCAAAGCCTTTCCGCAGAACACCTCCGAGCGACATGTGTGAACACACGGGCCACACGTGGCTCGGCTTCCCTGCCTCAGAAGCCTCCGATTCTTCCTGAAAGGGAGGGGAACCAAATCAGACACCAAAAATGCATACAGAATTCTTTTATTTAACTTAAACCATGTAGTACTTTAACTACTAGTAAAAAGCAGAGTAAGAGAAACTAAAGTTGCCTTAGCTTCAGCCATTCAAAATAGACAAAGTTTTTTTTTCATAAAGAATCCAGAGTATATCGCAGTAACAGGAATAAATTCTTACAACAGAATATACAAAAACATTTTGAAATTTTTTTCATCTACTGATTTTTTTTATAAACAGAAGAATTTTTTTTTTTTTTTAGGAATAATTTGTACACAGAAAGTCATTTATGTAACAAATTGGCCATGTTATTACCTTTTTTCTTTTTTTTTTTTTACTTTTTTAAAAAACTTTTTTTTTAAACAAGGAAACTCAGAAAATGCATTATTTGCGATGCATCCATTCCATTGCGCCTTCTGGTTTAATTCTCTTTTTTTGTCCCAGAGGTAGACATACTCTGGCAAACCTCTCACCTCAACCTCACTGGCTTAGAAAGCAGACAGGTGTTTTTGCCAAGCATCTGTTCCACCTGTGGCTGTATATATGCAACGCCAAACATCTCAATGAACAGTTGAACAAAAAAACCCCTAATTGTTCCTGGACCTTTCTCCCATGTAGTGCAAAACATCCAGATGTTTCTACTGATGGAGATTTTGTGGAGAAGTGTAGACATGGCCAATAATCCATTGGGGGCTAGAGGAAATGGAGCCCGACTGAAACACATTTGTATGTGTGTGTGTGTGTCGTTTTTACTTAAACAGACTTGGTTTGGACTGGAAAAATGTGTCTTCAGTGTTCTGCCTTAAATAAAATAAATAGGGTTTTTTTTTTTTTGTTATAACAAAGCACAAATCACTATATGAGGCATGTAAGCAAATGGCCTGTGTGCACCAGAATTATCATCGTTCGCATGATAAGTCTGTATGCTGTGATCACTGTGAAACCATCAGCTGTGCCATCCAGGCTTTCCCTCCCCAGGCATTGCAGGACAATGGTGACAACCAGCCGTACCCGCCAGATATGCACTGGGCCATGGCTGCTGCTGGGCTGCAACACCTCTGCTGTGTCCCTGGCCAATGAGGTTCTTTCAGTCTGTTAAAGTAGCTACACTCCAAAGGGAAATGACCAGTAAAAGATGATCCCCTTCCCAACCAGAGGGTTCTGGAAAACCAAGATACTGAAGATACAGAACTACTTCTTAAATCATCATCTTTCCTTTGTTATAAGCTAGGGCACAAAGCATGGAGGAAAAGAGGGTGAACCATGGCCTGGGTCAGGGAGAATCTTTTTTTTTTTTCCTTTTTTTTTTTTTTTTTGGGCATATTGTAAAGCTAGCTAGGAAACAGGTGTCCTAAAAAAATGATCACAAACACACATTTGCACACACAGAGGAAAAAAGTGTCTTTAAATTATTTTCGGCAATTATAAACTACAAACATTTTATAAAATTATTCTATGTTCTTACAAAAATGCAATGAAACATTTAATTAGTTCTTGTAAACCAGATCTTCGTCAACTGACTACCCGTAATCTACTGGACTTGAGAGCCCTATTGAGAACGCTAATGAGTGACTAATTAGAACAATGTTTACCAGAAAGATGTGGACACACACAAACGTGGACATACAGATGAGTGATCATTATGTTCTTGCATAAACAAAATAAAACAAACCCTAAAGTCATGCCCCAGAACTGACAACTGACGGGTGTGGTGCAGTTCCGTTCTTGACCGATTTCACTGAACTCTGCGACAACAGTGTCCAAAGGAGGATGTTCGGTTTCTTTGCCGAAACCCAATGCCCACGGGTGACTGTTGAGCCTTGATGTGGTCTGATACCTTCAGAAACCATCAGGTTCAAAACATGGCCCATCCTTCTTCCCAGCCCCATACCCTTCTGCTCGCCAGTCTTTGCTTGGCATCACATCACATCCCCATTACAGTGGTTTCTTACTGCCCCATCATCCCACCGTCAAGGATTGTCCAGTCTGCTTTTTCTCTAAGTGATCAACGAGTCATCTAAGCTGGAGGCCCGAGATGAAACCCTCTGGCCTGTCCAAGGTCTGTATCTTCAGCATCTCTGGCAACAGAGGTTCAATCTAGACAACATCCTCTCTTGAAATTCTCATTTGTACCACCGACTAGTCAGAGGGGAGTAAAAAAGGTTGACTTTCATCACAGGTGCTTAGAGGCTGGATCTGGTCCATATCGCCCAATGCTGCTTAGCCCAGGAAATTAAAAAACAAAAAACAAAAACAAAACCAGCTGACAAACACAAAAGTAACAGTAACAAAAGAACAAACCCCAAACCTTAAATGTATTAGTGGGACCTGCGGGGATGGGTCAGGGCATACTGTGGAGCATTACTGCCAACCGGAGGGTGCCTATGTTTTGGAAGGGAGTTGCTTTTGACGCAGGCCACCCGAGGGGGACCCAGCAGTGACAGCTGCGGGTCTTGGACCAAGCACCCTAGGCTCCTCACCCATCTGAGCTCGTGTGACCTTGCCACGACAGCAGCGTGCATCACGCCCCGCCACCTGCCCGCAGAGGTGAGCTGCTGACAAGAGGCTTTGGTGGAACAAACTGGCCTAGAGTTCGGCTTCAGACTTGGCTCGTACATATGTTATCCCAACCGGAGCTCATCACCTCCTGCCAAGCATTTTGCTGTCGGGTAGTTCCACAATAAGCACTTTTTAATTAATTAATTAATTAAATTTTCAGGTTTTACCAAGCCACGTTTCCTCCCATCGAAATGTTGTCCCAGGTCCTAAGGAACAGGCTGGAAGGAGAGGCCAGCGTTGGCCACGAACACGGTCTTCCGTCTTCCACGGAGGAAGCGCGTTCCAATTGTGTGTCAAACGTCATGACATCCCATAGAGGAGAGCTGGGTGGTCTGGGTCTCGCACAGCTGAAGTTCGACAGTATCTCCAGAATTCACCAGCTCCTGCTGCCTCGGGGAAGGGCCGTGTGTGCTAATGTTTTAATGCTCACATCAATCTAATGATGTGCCTCAGTGGTTCACGTCACTTCAAGCAGTGTGAGCTGCTGTCAGAAGGAGGTTGCATGGAAAAATGCCACAACTCAGCTTGATTAGATTATTTGGAGCATACAAAAGAGAAAAATCAAGAAGAGGTGGGAAAATCAGCATAAAATTAGGCGAGAACTGTGGATAGATGATGCCTTGGGATAGTCAAGGTGGGTGGTTTGGTCCAGTAAAATGACTGCACCATCACACAAGCAAAATTTTCTTTTATTTAAGTGTTTCTGAAGCATTTGTTATGATGGGCACTACACTATTCGTGTTTTCTTTCTACTTAAAGAAAAACTACCTACGTAAAACAAAAACAAAAGGACACCAACAACTCGGACAGTTGAAACAAAACCCTTAAAACCAGCTGAATGATCTGTAGAAATCCAGTTGTGGAAACCGGTAGGTATGTGCAAAAGAGGAGCGGCCACTATTCCAAGGGGTCACCTACAGTGTGGAAGAAGAAAACCCTGATCCAACAGTATTTCTCAGTGACCTCACGATGCCAGGGGCCTTGGGAAAAGAGGGTAGTGTTCTCGCAAGGGAAAGGGCACTCCCGAGCCCAGCCGCAGCGCTAGAACTGAAAGGAACCATCCCTGCTTCGGGGAAACCCCCACCACCTTTCCCAGGTCGAGTCACCAGTGCCTGTGAGAGCAGCTGCTGGAATCGGGACACGCGCCCTTCACCCGTGTGAGCAGCAGGAGGACGAAGGCACAGCCCTGGCGGGAGGCATGCCACCCCAGAAGGAGGCTGGGCGCTGACCACTGGCCCTTTCCAGCCCGAAGGTTTGGTCTCTGTTTTCCCCTGGGGGAAGAGGAGATGAGGGCGAAGCTGCGGAACAGTCTGGGGTGGGGCGGGGGGGCTCCCGTCCTCTGTACATCCTGAATGGGACCGGCTGGCAGGTCAGGAACCTCTACCTTCCCGCACAGGAGGCCCGGCAGACCGAGCTCTCGAAAGGGCTGTTGTGGCTGCACCACTGAACTTGACCCAGCGCCGTGAGAGCACGTCCCCACCTCAGGCAGGCCTACCCACAGCGGCCGGAGCAGCGACCCAAATCCAAACATGGCACCTTTCTGGGTGGGACTCTAACCCAGAGACTGCCGGCCTGCCCTCCCCACCCCCCCACTCCCCGGGTGCTGCCTGCCCTTCACACCTAGAAAACGAGCGCTCTCCCAGTGACAGAATCTGTCTGTTGTCGGAGCTGCGCGAAGTCCCTTTCAAAGCCTGAGAGCCAGGGGCAGCCAAGCGGCCTCCCCGTGGCTCGGTCTGCTCGCCTCCCAGCAGCGTGCGGGCGCCCTGGGCCGGGAGGAAGGAAACCCTAACACCTCACAACCTCTTAGGAAACCAAGTTGGGAGAAGAAGAACGAAGGCAACACCAAACGAGACATCGCAGGAAAAGGCAAGCGGTCTGACATCTGACACGGGAGGAGAGGCGTGTTAGTGTTGCTTCGACCCCAGGATACGGCCTGGCCTCCCCCTGCCTCGCCTGGTGCGTGTGGCCTGTGGTGTGGATAGAGGTTACTGGTATCAACGGCATATTGTCAGGTGCTGAGAAATGTGAGATGTATTGTTTTGTATATATACACATAAAAAAATAAGAGTGAGGTAGATAAATGTTTGAAAACCAAAACCAAGGAAAAAAAAAAAACCAACAAAAGCAAAAAAAAAAAAAACTGTCCTGTCTTATACACACACACACACACACACACACACAAACCCTTTCCTCAGTATTTAAATTCATAATGGGGCTTCTCTACAGTGATTGAAACTGGTATCACAAAATAAATTAAAAGAAAACTCCTACATATAATACCTTCTTAATTAACTTTCTTTTTTCTCATTTTTTTTTTTTAAGGGAAAAAACTATGGGACAAAGGCTAGAGAAAATTGTAGGACTGAAGCTACTGACAAGCAGGAAAGCACTACACACTTGCTTTCTCGTGTTTAATCTCCAGTCACAACTAGCAATCATCATATTCGAGCTTTGTGTCTACTCATAATTTAAACATTTCCATCCCAGAAGCAACTCTTGTGCTGTCATCACTCTGGTGAGAAGTGCTAAAAACTAAACAAAACAAGACCCCCGGGCCCCGAGGACTTGGATTCCTGGCCAAGGAAAAGCATGCCAGTGCCAGGGCTCCGGTCCCCTGGGAGCGAGCATGGGGCTCCCCAGCCACCACGGCGGTGCTTGCCTCGACTGGGCCCTCCAGCCGCCAGACCTGGAAGAGGGCTCGCCGCCAACCTGAGGAGGCTGCTCCTGTGGCCCCTTCCCCGCCGGTGCCAAGGAGGGGCCTAGGGATTTTCGGGTTCTAGAGACAGGTCAGTCTGGAGGGTGGCGGCGGGAGCCGCAGAGGGCCCAGTGGACCACGCCCGCTGCACCCTGGTACTCAGCAGCTGTTTCTCGTGGGATGGAAGGATTAAATATCCATTAAAAAAAATAGTAACCCAAATGCCTAGTGTCTGCAGTTAAAACTGCTGTTGTACCCAAGAATTAAAAAAATAGATATATGTGTGTCACAACCAAAACAAAGGTGCGGGAAAGAGAAGGGGAGACTTTCCAACAAGGGCGACTAGAAACACTGAACAAAGATGTGTGAAGTATTTAACCTTTTTTTTTTTCTGACCTGAGTTTGTATCGTGTCTTGCACTGTAACAGACCCCAGTGCCGTGTGGGAGCAGGCCGAGGAGTGGGGTGCCGCCCGCTGCCCGCCTGCGTCCCTCGCCAGCCTCGTGCCCACAGAGCCTCCGGGTTAGAACATAACTAATGGGTGCGGGGAGCGGGGAGGGGAGGGTGTATTTATAAAAAGGCATCAAACAGTTCATGGCAAATTATGTTATAGAAGTATCAGTTACTGGGAAGAGAGGAAGAAAGTCACGCACGCTAGTACAAAGCATAAGAAGTTTCTTGGAGTGAGCAGAAAGGGAAGAAGGGTAGACCTGAAGGTTTTCATAGATTAAATCCACAAAGATAAAGGACAAAAAAAATAGCAGCTTTTTTTTTTTCTGTACAGACGTATAGATGAATATCTGAACCGTAAAAAAGTTATAAAAGTGACATTAAAGACGATGTGTATGCAAATGTTTCATGGTCTAACATAGAACTGTAAGACCCATGAAGAAGTCCTAGTAACAGAGAAAATATCAACAAAGCTTAGAATGCTTGAATCCATTTACTGCTTTCTTCTTACTGTTGTGGTGGTGTTTGAATTCCTTTCCTTGCAAACCTGCATGAACAGTTGGGCTGAGTCCCTGGAAACCCCTTCCCATCTGCGTCCTGGGGGGCCGGGAACCGGTGGGGTGGGGGGCGGCCGAGGTGGGGGGACAGGAGACTGGCACGTGGACGACCTTTCCTCAAAGCCTGTCTGCCAGGCTCTCGACAGGGCCTATTTTCTCCAGAATTCCTGGGGGCTAGCAGGTGGGGGGAGGGTGGGGAAGAGGGGTTTCAGCCTCTCCCAGTCTCCACTGAGAGAAAAATCCCATTCTGTCCACTTCCCCCAAATAATAACCTAGTCAAAAAGCAACTGGACCTGTGTGAACGCAGGACTGGAAAAGAACACCAGGGGCGATCGGATGGAGTGTGTCCTCAACGTGGCTCCTAAATGGTGTGACTAGCTACCGTGCTCGCCCCATGCCTCTGGAAACAAGGAAACAGGTGCTGGGATCGGGAGGGAGGAAGTCGAGGGTTTTGGCAGAATCTGGCAGCATGAAAATGGTAACAACCTCGAATGCATGATGGCCCTTTGTCAATTTCATATGTCCCTAAAAAGGTGAAAGATACAGTTAAAAAAATTCCGTCTCAACGTGTTTTTTGTTTTTGTTTTTTTTATAAAGACCTACGGTGACAGGCAGGTGTGTACGGGGGGGGGGGGGGGGGGGGGGGGCAGGGGGGGGGGGGCAATGTGGGGCCACAGGGAGGGACGGCCAGTTCCTCAATCTGATCGAAAGGGCGTCCCAGCTGGGCTTGCGGCAAAGGTTTTTCCATTATGAAGCAGAGAGAAAGAGAAAGGGGAGAGAGAGAGAGAGGGAGGGCGGGAGACAGGTCTGAGAGAAGTGAGGAGTGCCAGGGAAAGCGTGAGGAGGCTCGATTCTCGAGTGTTCTGTTGCTATTAAGTGTTGTCGTTAAGGTTCTTAAAGGCCCATGTCAGTTAAGGGTTTGGGTAGGGAAATAAAAAGCTGCTTGCATATTGAAAAAAGGAACATCCCAAACGTGTTTACTGCAGAGAAGCCGTCTCCCGTGGGCAGCACTGGCAGTTCTGAAGATCCACTGAGGTACAAGAGGCTGTGAATAGATTGTTCGAACTCTCTCCCCCCACCCGCCGCCCGGCGTGCGCACACGTTACTGTCTGCACGGGATCCGGGATCCCAGGATCAGCAGGTCGAAGACTGGGGCAGAGGCAAGGCCCTCTCGTTCTTGCGTCCCCCGTTCATGTGCGCGTAAGGCTGTCTCTCGTCGAAGCTGGCTCGGAGCACCAGCACGCCAGGGCCTGGGCCGTTCTCGGCCTTGTGTCCTGCGTGTCTGTCGGGCAGCGGCAGGGAGGAAGAGGAGGCGGAGGGGTCCAGGGGGACGCTCTCCATGTTCTCGGGCTCCAGGTCCAGCTCCTCCGGCTCGGGCGGCTTGTTCTCCTCGCTGTAGTAGAAGGACACTTCCCGGAAGCCGGGCTCCATCTCGTCCTTGACGCTGCTGATGATCTCCAGGAAGGAGGGCCTCATCTTGGGGTTGTACTGCCAGCACATGCGCATCAGCTCGAACCTGAGGTGAGGACACACGGCACATGGGCCCCGCCGCCTCCCCGGGCCACTCGCCGTGGTCCCCCGGCCACACGCAGAGACCCCGGGGGCGCTGCCGCCTCTCTGAGCCTCTCCCTTTCTCTCTCGATGGCCCGAGGAGCCTTCAGCTTCCCCTGTCCCATGTCCTACCATGGCTTTCGCTTCACCCAGGACCCAGGACCCTTCTCTGGGCAAAACCTAAGCGCTGGTTCCCCGAGGAAGAGTGTTATGGTGACAGTGCTAAGACATAAAAAGAGCAGTGCCTGGGTGGCACAGTGGGTGAAGGGTCTGAGACTCGGTTTCAGCTCAGGTCATGATCTCAGGGCCATGGGCTTGAGCCCCGAGTCGGCCTCCACTGTTCGCAGGGAGTCTGCTTCAGATTCTCTCTCCCTCTGGCCCTCCCTTACTCTCTCTCTCTAAAATAAATATTTAAGAAAGAAATAAAAATTTAAAAACCTATACAGAATTCTGTTTAAAGCATCTCTTATAGCCACGGATGGAACATTATTTCCGGAATCAGGGCGCAGGAAACCTCTGGTGTCTCGGTAACAAGGGTTAGAAGCGATCGCAACTATCCCGACAGTGAGCTCTCTCTTAATCCCACCTCTGCTATTTCTAGGTTTCCTTCGGGGTCTGGGGACAGCCAGCAGGGGGCCTGCAGAACAGGCAGTGGGGCAGTGCGGCGACAAGATGGAAGGAGCTTGTGTTCCAAGTTGCCCCGGGGTCCTGTCCAGCGCCGCCCAGGCTGCCTGGTGCGCACCCCACCACGCAGAGCCTGCCCTCGGATCCAGGCTGCACTGAACTAAGTGACAGTTCCAGCAAAGACCTGCATCCAGAGCCCAACAAGGCAGGAGGTGCCGGTGGAGGAGGCAGCAGACACGGCGTGAAGCCCGTGTGGGGACTCACCAGCCGGACCATGATGGCATTTGGGTTGCAAACCTCTGCAAAACCCTCAGCGCCACGTGACCACTGGGAGTCTTCCTGGCAATGGGACGGGGCCCCCAGAGAGCCATAGCCTGTGCCCGGAAGGAGACAGGAGGAATGGGGTGGTGGAGCCAGCCGACCTAGGGGACGCCTGGGCTTTGACAGTTCAGGATGGCCGGGGGAGGGGGGGATGCTTCTGATTAACCCACAACCCAGACAGACCCAGCTGAGTAGACCTTGGGAGTGGAAAGGAAGGTGACGGAGCAAAGAACCAGGCCGGACCCAGAGATGGAGGAGGCCATGGTTCCGAGAAGGGCTTGGCCTGTGGCCCTTTCTTGCGTGAGCCGGAAGCTAAAGAACCTTCCCTTCCCACTGGTGTTCTTGCCAGAAAAGTTCTCTGTAAAACTTCTAGCTAAAGAGATGCTTTTCAATAAAGATGGCTCCATGGAACTCCCCATATTTGGGAAGCACAGAGCCTCCCAGATTGGCTTCTGGCCTTCCTTCGGGCTGACCATTTGATGGAGAGAGCACTTAATTGTGTCTGGCCCCAGGGAAGAAGCCAGGGGAGAAGCCCGTGGGACCCAAAACCCAGTCTGCAAAGAGAACGCTCCTTAGCTGATGGCCCCAGCTACCTTGGAAGAACTGGGGAAAAGGTGTCAAGTCGTTTGGAGGGAAAAGGATGTGACTTTGAGGGAGGGTGGACATAGGAGAGGGGCTTTCCGCCCATGTTGCTACCTGTTTTTGTAAACCGTGTTTTATTGGACCAGCCACACCTATTTGTTTACATGTGTCTGTGGCTGCTTTCAAGGGACAACTTCTAGTTGAGTAGTTGGAAGAGAGACTGGCCTAGAAGCCCAAAATATTCACCGTGTGGCCCTATACAGAAAACGTCTGCCACCCGTCCTCCAGCAGAAAAATATCTGGACAAAATGTGAAACCTGACCTGATTGCCCCCTCCCCACACTACCCCTGACCCCTTGGCCACACCACTCACCGCTTGGCAGGACTGACCCCCCAGTTCACGCGCTCAGTGACACACACGTGGTGGTAGGCAGGGTTGGACACACGTGAGCTGCCTTCCTCCTCCCGAGCCTGGGAAGTAGGCGCCTTAGAATATGTGCCCATTTCATAGCTGAAGAAGTGGAGGCACCAAGAGATTCCATGATCTGTGCGAGCAGTGAGGGTGAACAGGGTGGGGTGCTCCCCTGGAGAGGAGGGCTGGGCTTTGAGCAACACCTACCTCAGGAAAAGGGGCATTTTCTCAGCCTCAACAAAAGCAACCCTGGTCTTCCGAGGAGACCGGGTGCCTTTCCTCTGGTCACAGGTGCTCTGGGGGATTTGCACTGATAAACAGGGAGCTCCTGCCTTGGGTCCCCTGGCAAGCACGCCCACCTTCCCTGACCAGAGGAAAAGGACCCCCCTCCCCTGGCCATCCAAATAAGTCAGGCCATAAATACACAGGACCCCTCTCTGTGGCTCGGCTGCAATTTCCTCTCTGGCTGACTGACTTGTCCCTGAATAGAAGCGCGGCGGGCCAGGAACACGTGATGAGCACTGGCTCAGGGCTGCTGGGGTGGGGGCTGGGGTGTGTGTGTGAGGAGGTGCCACTGGCAGGGGAGTGATTGGAGTGACATCAGCACAAACAAGCCATGTGATGCCTCTCTTAACCCATCCCGGAGTCACAGCCCTTCCAGGGCTGCCCATAAAAGGAAGTCTTTTTCACTCTGTAGGATCCCAGACCTTGTTTACAGGATCTCCACAAGAAAACTTTCCAGTAGGCTCTAGAAGGATTTATGGGCTGATAAACCTCTTCTTTTAAAAAGCACATGTTTTACAACTACTTGACTCTGGTGAGGCCGAGCCGTCCTCTCCCGGACGCCCTCTTCTGGGGGCCGGGGACGGGTATGTGCGGACCCTTTACCTGGGGCAGGAGGAGATCAAACGGGGCTGCTGGCTGCCCTGCCTGGGGGTAAGGGTGAAGCCGTGTAAGGGAGCCCAGGGTGGCCCCGGGGGGTGGCATGAAGGAACAGCGACGACTGGCTCGCTCCCTCCCATCCCGCACACTGAGGGCCCCGGGGTCCACCCTACTCTCGGCCCTGCAGTGCACACATGCGGCTTGTGAGCACAAGCCAAGCAGTGGGATGCAGCGCAGCCTCTGTCCACTCGGCCACTGTCGCAACAAAGACCAGATTCCAGAAAGGCCCGGAAGGGCTAGGTGAGCCCCTCCTCCACCTCCTCCTGGCAGCCTGGAACAGCCAGGATTGTCTCATGAGCCTCTTCTCAGCTGGGGCCAACAGTGGGACAGCAGGACCGCTGGACACCCCCCCCCCCCACTCTGTCTTCGGGCCGAGATCAAATGCAGGGCCCAGGTACCCCGAGACAGCCCACGGTCAGAAGGCTGCGCAGGCGAGGACGACCATTCCTGACTGTCCGGATTCTACTCCGGCGCCCGAGTCCCACCAAACCAGCATGGATCACCGGCGCCAAGGGAGCCTTAACCGGCAGAGCCTACTGAATCGGTTTCAGGTGGGCTCAAAAGTTCAAATTCTGGTCCACATGCAGTAAACCGCCCCTGACAACTGTCCGGACGTGTGACACTGCAGAAGTGTTACTGAAGACCAAACGGCTTCTTGGCCCAGGGCTTACGACTCCAAGCGTCCCCTCTGCTCGAGCTCTACCCTGCGGCATGAGAACCCGGTCCCACCGCCCCGCTTCCGAGAGCTAGGACCCAGCCTTGCCACCATCTCTGGGGTGTCAGCAGTCCGCATGTAGCCAGAGGGACACAAGGACATTCGTGGTGTAAGTACAAAGCCATGAGATGGGCTGTGTCATCGATTTAAAATGAGAACCACCGGCGAACCACGAACCAAAGCTGATCTCGTGCCCCTGGTTAAATTAATTCAAACGGAGTCTCAGCATTAAGACTCCCAAGCCTGGATGGGACTCTATGTGGCTTGGACCACTCCGCCTTTCCTCGAAGCCACGATGCACCTGGCCACTGGGGGACGGGTGTACCGGCCACTGCAGAGCAGTCCCCCTCACCTGCCTGCGCAGACACTGAGCTGAGGGCCCCCGGCAGCCTCTGCTCCTCCCTCCCAACCCCCGTTATCACACTGGGGCTCGTTCAGACGCCTGGAGCCACACCATCAAAGGGTCCCTCTCCCACATGGAGGCCCAGCAGGGCTTTGGGGCAATTCCCAAGAGCTCACCAGACACTCCCTATACAAGCAACTCGCCTCCTTTCATTTTGTTATTTTCTTAGAAGGGAGAACAATCCGCCAAGGGGGGGCGGTTCTGGATGGCAAAGCCGGAAATGCCTCGTGAATTAAACATCTAATATCCACCGGTAACCTCTCCGTGTGAGTTTCCTGGTCAGTCCGTGCTGGGAACAGGAAGTGCGCTGCCTTTCCCGCGGCAGGTGGGCTGCTTCCCACGCCTATTAAATTAGTATCAAAACTCCGGTCACCGGGAGGTAGCTTAACTCTAGGAGTCCTACAAGTTTCTTGGCGGCCAACATTTATCCCAAAGAGGAAGCTCGAAAACAATACCTCTCCTCCCACCACCCCAAACCGCGTGAACGCAATGCACACGTGCTTTCTTGGACTGTCTCTGAGCTTGCTACCACGCCACGGGCTCCAGCCACCACCTCTGTCCTGCACCAGACACCTGGATGCGAATTCAGTGCGCATCACTCCTCGTGCTCCATGACTTAGATTTCCGCTCTGAAGGAAGACCTTTCTTATAATGCACTGACAAGAATACAGCAGCCACACCGTTCGGAGAGAACAGCCCCCAGTGACCGCCCCTCCCCCCGCCGAGCAGGCCCCCTGTAATCTCCAGCCACATCACGGAGGGCTGCCCCCACAATGTTAGGCGCGAAAGGTGACCATGGTTTCTGCTCTGCTCTGGAATCATTTGCTTTAGGGCAGGGGAGGCAAGCTACAGGTGCTTGTGGCCTACTGGCTGGTTTTGTAAGGCCTAGGAGCTAAGAATGGTTTTTTATACTTTTATGTGGTTTAAAAAAAAATCAAAATAAGAATATTTTGTGACATGAGGAGTACGGGAAATTCAAACTTCAGTATCTCCAAACCAAACTGTCCGGGAGCACAGCCGTGCCCAGTCGTGTGGCACATGTGACGGCTTTGGCTCTGTGACAGAGGTGAGTGGCTGTCACTGCGACCGTGTGGGCCCCTGGAGCTGGAAAATATTTCCTCTCTATCCTTCCAGAGGAAGCGTTTGCTGAGCCTGCTCAGGGAGAAGTCAGCTGCCTGGCACCTGGCCCCATGGGGTGCCATCTTGCAAGTGGGTCCCAGCCCTGGTCAAGCCCACTGTGGACAGCGGCCTTGGGCGGGAGACTCAGGCTGCAGCTGGCCAGCTTCCGCCTTCAGACACTCTGTGGGATGGCAAATGCTAATCATTGTTTTCAACTCTTAAGTTTGGGATAATGTCCTGCAGTGGAAAACTGGTACGGGTACAGTCGGGAGAGGGAGCGTTTCCACGCTAGGCAAGAAAATGCACTAAGTGACTTTTTTTTTAAACTAAGTGACCTTTGAGTCTCTTCTAACTTTGGGTCTTGAAGTCTAAGAGGCTAATTGGGAAGGTTCTTGAGGGACCTGGGAAACCCCGTTGCCTCCCACTCTGTCTCCGCCACCCTTTCCCCACCCCCCACCATTCACACTGCCCACTGAGAAGAGGAGCCTCCCGTTACTGGTGGGCCTCCTCTGCGCCTCAGGTCGAGGACCATGCGAAGTTCCCATGCTGGGCCCAGGCTCGGCTGACCAGTGGGTTCCCCTGTCCCACCACACACACACGAGCAATGCAAGGATGCTGCTTTCCCTATGGCAGTGGTAGGTCCTCTCTCATACTTCCATGCAAACTGTCCACGGGCTAGAATGGGCTTCAGCTGAACAAACATTCACAAGCAGCAGCTACAGGGCACAGGGCCCAGCTAATGTGCTCCCCAGCACAGGGATGCCACACTGAGTCACCCCCAGTCCCCAGGCCCTGCAGCTGGGCAGTCAGGGCCATGGGAACAAGGCTTCCCACACCTCCATGGAGCTAGGGAGTCAGTTTTGGTAGCAACCCAGTCCTTCAGAAAAAAACACAAAAGCTTGGTTTGTTGATGGACAATGGTTTCTGCTTCCCAAGCTGTGGCAGCTGGACCCTAAGATGCTCCCCGAGATTCCTGCCCCTGTAACCCCTCACCTGAGTGCGGGTTGGACCGCGGATGACGACGGGATTTCCCTCGGCTATTTTAGTTTTCTCATCAGCTGATGAGTTAACCACAAGGGAGATTATCTGGGGTAGATGTGGCTTAATCAGGTAAAACAAAAGGTAAAAGCAGTGGAGAGAGGGTTTCCTGGGTCTGAAGAAGTAAGCTGCTCAGGTGGGAGAAGACAGTCTCCGGGAGGGTGACAGTCCCGCAGCCACAGGACTGAATCCTGCGGACAACCTGAGGGGCGTGGAGAGGGAGGCCCAGAGCCTGGGACGATGGTGGCCCCAGATTTCAGTCGGCTGAGACCTGAGCAGAGGGGCCAACCCACCTGCGTCTGGATTCCTGCCCCAAGGAAACTGCTGAGAGACTCAAATGAGTGAGACTTTCAGGCTGTTGAGGCCAGTTTCCCTGGTTACCTGACAGGTATCTGCCTCATGTTTGCAAACCATCCTGCCGCTCGAAGGCAGCCTGAGACGGTGCTCACGTGAGGCAGATCTAGGGGGTCTTCCACATAGACACAGGCGCAGCCCCGCAGTCCCTCTGGGATCTTTCCTCACGTGAAGCCAAACAGGTCCTGAAAAGCACTTCTGGAAAATCCCTGAATTGGTCCCCAGGTCTCCAAGGTACTAGTGGTGGTAGCCTACCTTCCACCCATTGGGATCCAGAAGAATCTCTGGGCCCCACCTTCACGTGCGTGTTAAAACCAAGTGCACCATTCTCTACCTGTCCCTGTCCTGCACCCGACGACCCCGCCCCAGGCCACCTTCACAGCCTCCTCTGACTTGTTCCTCCTCCGCCAGACAGTGAGGCCCAGCCGCCTTCCGCAGCCCTGGCCTCCGGCAGCTTCTCCTAAGTGCGGAGCACTGAGGCCCAGGAGGCTCGAGGACGTTCTGCGTTAGGCTCCCCGGGGGTCACTGCCTGAAGCTCCAGGGAGCATGACCCATGGTTTACGACTTCTGTCTACGCTCAGCAGGGAGGACACCTGAGGGCAGCCCCACGGCGGAGGCAAGTGCAGGTGCCAGTTCTTGCAGGCCTGCCCACCGCTGCGGGAGGCTCTGGAACGGGGTCAAGAGCGCTCATGGTCATGCAGGTATCCCCCATGACACCCCCTTTTTAAACTTTGCAGGGAGAAGATGGGTAAGGATTGCTTTGGGCAAATACTCCACAGAGACGCGTGGCCTGAGAGGACCAGTGCCAACTGGTCCATCAGAACCCTAAGGGAGACGGAGGGAAACTGAGGCAGCCCCATGAAGGCACAGGTTCCCACCATCAAGAAGACCCTCTTCGAAACTGCCCCCCGGCCATCAGGGCGTCCCGCCGGCCTGAGAGACTGGCTCCCAGAACTGCACCCCCCACCCCAGGTCACGGGTCAGGGAACATGGAGGGGGTGTGGCGGGGGCCCAGGGAAGACATACAGCATGTCGGGACAGTTGTCCGGCTTGTCCAGAAGGCCGCCCTCCATAACGAAGCGAAGGACCTGCTCGTTGGACAAGCCCTGGTAGGGCTGCTCGGCCAGCGTGGCGATCTCCCAGAGCACGACCCCAAAGGACCTGTGGGAGAGAGGGGACAACATGAGGGCTCAGAAAGGGGACTGCTGACCGCGCTGGCCCTGTCCGCCCAGCACCTGCCGGCCCTGGGGGCAGCCACCCGTGCATCCTGCTGTGGGCCCGGCACTGGCGAGCTGTGCACGTCCGTCTCCCTCAGATGCTGCTCAAGGCTCCTGCACAGGAGACACAGCCCCAGGGCACAGTGGAGGAAGAAGCCAAAGCGGAGGGGGTTTGCAGGAGCCCCCAAAGGACTAGGAAGCACCTGAGCACTCCTGTGAAGCCCGGACAACCTGAGGTCAGGGCCCCAGCTGTGCAGTGGGCAGGACAGTCTCCCAAACGCACTGTATCCTGTAATCCAAACAGATCCCCAGGCCCTGCCGGGACCGTGGTGCAGTGGGCTCAAACGCAGCCTAGGATAGCCAAGCCGGTGAACGAGCTGCCCCGATTTGGGAAGCTGCACCCAAGTAGCTCTCAAGCCTGCCTGCAGAGTAGAGTCTCCTGGAGAGTTTTTAAAACACACGGTGCCTCGGGTCCCTGGCCACAGTTCAGATCCCATCAGTCTGGAGTGCTGGAAAACTCACCGGGGATTCCCCAGGGCCAGTGGGGGGCAGTGGGGAGAGAAGCACTGGAGGGCTGTGGGAGCTGCCGGCCTGTGAGGGGCTCAGTCTCATGGCGGGGGTGGGGCCCCCGAGGGAGCGAGGAGGGCGGGACTGGCTGGTTTTGGGGTTCCCGGGCAGCTGGGCGTCCTTAGGCAGAGTTCAGCCAAGTGGCAAAGGGGCCGAGAAGTCAATTCAGCAAGGGGAGCAGTGAGCGACTCTGCCAAGCATGCCGTCTGTCTGTTGGTTTAGAAGATCCAACGACCCGAAAACAAATTAAAATACATATACATGCACAGCGAAAGGTCAGGCGGGTATGTTTAAAGAGGCAATGCTGTAATCTGCAGAGTAAAGGTGCCTTCCCGACACACACGGCCGGCTTGTACAGCTTCTCCTCCGTCTGTTTGCCTTTACATTCGGATCATTTCGGTGGAATAAAGCAGGCTCGCCAGCAGCCCATAGCCCAAGGGGCTTCCAATGGGACTCTGTGAGGCCAGGGGTGCTGGCAGAGCCGCATGGAACATTCTGGGGCCCGGCGCTTCCCGCTCGGGATCCTGAGCCAGGAGGGGCTCAGACTCTACCACAATTGTGAGCGGAATGCTTCTGGGCAAATTGCTGTTGAGAGTAGACATGGGACACGAAGACAGAATCTTAGCAGAGGACGCACCCACCCAAGGTCCTTTTTAAGTTCCAGTGGCCAAGAAAGAGTCTTTAATGTTGCGTAAAGGACCTAGAAAAGCCAGAGACCGCAGAAGCCCCGGTGGGGCGTTCAGAGGCTCAGCTGGGGCGGCCGGCCAGCTTCTCCATCAGCTTCGGCGGTGCGATCTCCTACTGCAGGGCACCTGGTCCCAGCAGCCCATGCCCCGGGGGCCACCACTGCCACGCAAGGCAGCCGGAGAAACGGCCAGCTTGCCGTGTTTGCTGACTGCAGGCCGGGGGCGCATCTGTGAGCGCGGCTCCCTCCCGAGACACCTGTGCTCCGCAGGCCACAGTACTCACTGGCTCACTCACTGCTCCTGCCTGGACCCTTCCAGCCGCTCTGGCTCAAGCTCCCAGGCACGGTCACTTGGCCGTCCGTAAACTTCACATGTCACAACCACAGTCTATCCCACAGCCCTGTTCTTCTGGCCTCACTGGGGCTGTCCACCCTGGGTCCCCTGTCCCTCCACGTCCTTGGAGCCCAGCACCGCGCCCCAGGATCCCGTTGGGGCGCCAGCACCTGACTCCACGCAGCCTCAGGCTTCAGCTGATGGGAACATCTTAAACCACAGTGCCGGGTCCCACTCCTGGGTCCTTCTGCCTTCAGCAGCTCTGCGGGTCTTTGCAGAACCTGAAGGATCAGGCCCAAGCCCCTGACACAGCGCTGGTCTCTCTCTCCCCAAACCCCCTCAGGGGAGTCCCATCGTCCTCCAGAAGCAGCAAGCACGTCCTGCCATCATGGCTTCCCCTGCATTCCCGCTACCAAAAACCCGCACCCTCACAGCTCCAGCTGGGGCAATTCATACTTTATGGTGCTGCACGACCCCATCTCTCCTGGCCAGGCTTCCATGACTCTAGTCCCTCAGGATCACTTCCTCTTCTCCATAAGACTTCGCCCCTCAAGGACAGGAGTCCTCCCCACCACCGAGCCTTTCCTGGGCCTCACCAGGCCCTCATGATCACACCCGTGAAGTAACACAGCAGGTAAGAGGCCCGGCTCTCCCCCAGAGGCCTACCCCGAGTGACTCCTCTCTGATGTCAGTGTCGCTCGTCAGGCAGGGCCACTTAATCCTGGAGTCTGGTCATCCTTCTCGGGATGTGACCAGCTGCAGGGAGTCTACGGATGGAAGCTAAACCGACTCTACCCAACACCGAGACGCCTCCCTGGCATCCCCGGTTGTCACAGGAGCCATTTAAACATCAGTCAAGCTCCTGCGGGCCTCACAGGGCGTGTAGACATTCCCAAACAGACCTCACCCACGGATGGAGCAACCAAAGCCCCATGATGTCCCAAGGGTTGACCAAGGGCACACAGCCAGTCAGGGACGCTGAGAAAGAGGCAAAACCCATGTGTTTCTCGAAGCAGGTACTTAGCAATGTGGCACTTTTTATGTGAACATAAAACCAAGTCACGAATTCTGTGGACACGGCTCTTCCTGAAACATGGAACAAATGCCTTCGTGTGCTATCTTTTTGAATTATGAGCATTGCTTTCCCCAGAGACAGTGCAGCTTGCTGTGAATCTCACAGGTCAGTTTGCTGTGAATCTCACAGGTCAGTGCTGGTGCTGCCTGGGGTCAGCATTCAGGGACTGCGCCTCTGCATACAAGACCGGATTGTGTCACTCACTGTCCCACCTGCCAGCAGCTCAAGACCTACAGAGAGATCCATGTTCCCCTCTCTCATATTTGAGCCACTAGAGAAGCAGATAATTATAAGTGGGTGCAACCAGCCCTGGATATTTGTGGCTGTTTGGAAACCTTAGTGAGTCAAGAAATGAAGACTGTTGGAGACGGTCCGCATACCCAGGAAGGGAACACACTTGTGTCTCCTGACCCGAAGGAAATGCTGGCAGGGACACAGGGCTAGAGAGGAGCCAATACCGGGTCCAAGGGCCTGGGAATAAAATCTCAAAGGGGCACAAAAAAATGTAGAAATGTCCAAACTGCAGAAAAGAGACCCCTTCCTGTGACTCCGAGGCCCGTCTTATCAGAAACACAGCACGGTGTGCAGCTCTGCCTCAGAAAAGGGCCAACAGGTACCACCAAGAGACAGATCTGAGCCTAACATGAGCAAGACCAGCAAAGACAGGGACGTCTTAAGAAGTAAGTGGTCTGTTTCCGTCCCTGGAGACGTGAGCAGAATCTGCTCAACTACTAGCTGTCGGACACCATGGATGGGACCTGGGGGCTGGATGTGACCACACAGATACCCCCCAGGCCTGGGATTCTGGGGTCTCCTTTATAAAGTCAAATAAAATTCTTTGTCTCTCTTTCTAGATTTTCGACTGTTTAGGAATGACTATGCTATTGACTATATTCTAAAATGACTGGGGCACGTGGGTGGCTCAGTCAGCTAAGAATCTGCCTCTGGGTCAGGTCACAATCCCAGGGTACTGAGATCCAGTCCCACGTCAGGCTCCCTGCTCAGCGGGGAGTCTGCTTCTCCCTCTCCTTCTGCTACTCCCCCTGCTTGTGCTCTTTCTCTCTCTGTCAAATAAATAAACAAAAACTTAAAAAAAAAAAAAAAGAATAGGGGCACCTGGGCAGGCTCAGGTCATGATCCCAGGGTCCTGAGGTCGAGCCTTGCGTCGGGCTCTCTGCTCGGTGGGAAGCCTGCTTCTCCCTCACCCACTCCCCCTGCTTGTGTTCTCTCTCTCACTGTCTCTCTCTCTCTCTGCCAAATAAATAAATAAATAAATAAAATCTTAAAAATAAAATAAAATAAATAAGAATAAAAACCTTAAAAAAAAAGATTTCCGTTCCTTTGACAAGCTTTAAATCCTAGGCGCTCTTCACCAACATCTTGGCTGGCCTACCCTACCTACCTGTGTTACCCTTGAAGGCTGTGTTAAAAAAAATAATAATAAATCTAATGCCTGGACATTGAATGGAACGAATACCAAATACCCACTCTTGTTTATTTAAATACATGATTGGTTCATGATCAATGCCATCAAGTGTGAGAACACGGGCATCAAACGCTATGTGTCCTTCTGTTGCTGTTTGTCCCAGTTGTTGCTAACCTGAGTTTGGGCAAAATTTGCCTGGAGATATTAATAACTCCAGTTTTATCGTCCTATTCTGCCCCTTGTTTTCCCTGGCTCTCACAGTTTTCTCTATTTTATCGTACTGTAAGCTGACCTTGGAGCTTTTGGAAGCGCAGGGGTTAGAATAATGAGATGCGTGAACAGACCCGGGCCTGTCCCCGCCCCATCATCTCTACATCTAAAAATGACGGTGAGCACTTTGATTTGACAGCAAAGGGATAACTACCCCGGACAGGCTGATTGCAAAACAGATCTCATATGTGAACTCGAGAAGCAACTGTGCTTTGCCGGGTCATATTCAAATGCTATTTCCAATTTGCACCTGTCTTCAAAGGAAGATCCAAGGCCCTTGAACTGTGAAAGGTACATGAGGTTAAAAAAAAAAAAAATGATGTCGGTCACTATTTAAATAGCTCCTGTGTGTGCTCGTCCAGACAAGTGGAGTGAACAACTACCATTTCTATAACACATCAGCATTGGGATCTCCGGAGGGGACAGCCAAGAAATGAGCTGACGTGCTAGAAGGCAGATGTGCCAGGACCTCAGCCTGCCAAGGACCCCAGTTGTATTTTAGAACCTGACCTCCTCTCTACAAGGCTGCTGATGAACCACAATAGTACAACTAAGAGTTCTCTGCACTCCGCAGCTGGTAAGCTTTCTACCCTGAGACACATTGATCTTTAAGGGAGACATTCTGCTTTCCATACCATCCCTGGGTCAACGATGATGGGGCCCACGGAAGAAGGACAGAAGCAGACAGGACCAACAAGAAAACATAGCCGGACTCATACGCTTTTCATCTAAATAAAGAAATGTCTGCAAGCTCAAGTTTGAATCAGGTAAGGCAACCACGCACATGCAAAGTATCTGTTGGGAAAGATAAAATGAGAGCAGGCAGGCCGGGGAGAAGGTGAAGTTCTCTGACTGCTGGTGTTCTGTCACTAGGGCTCCTGGCCGCTTAGCGAGCAGCTACGGATCGGAAGAAAGGTTGGTCCTATATATTTTTCAGATCCCACAAATGCCCTTAGCGAGGTTGCCCACAACAGGAACTTTATACAATGCAGGAGTGTGGCCCACATAACACTTTTGGGCTGAAGCTGGAAATGGGGTAAGAGTGAACAGAAAACAGGAGAAAAATAAAGCCCTTGAGACTGAGCCAATGGGATCTGTGGAGGCTGGAGGGTGCCGGGCTTGTGTTATAGAAAAGTCTCTCATACCAGACGTCAGAGTGAGTGGTGAAGACTCCATCCTTGAGAGACTCGGGGGACATCCAGCGCACAGGCAGCAGCCCCTTTCCTCCTTTCCGGTAATAGTCTGTCTCGTAGATGTCTCTCGTCATACCAAAATCTGTAAGGTGGAGAGAAGGGCTGCAGGTGAGGGTCCCATGCCCACATCCAAGGGGGAGTGCACTTTAAGGAGGCTGGACCTCAGTGTTCACAATTGTATAAGGCAGACTCAGCAAGGGATAATTGATTAATCACATGACAAGGAAATACCAAGAAATCTCGGCTTTCAAATAGGTTTCTAATTTGAGTCTCCAGAAAAGTTAATTCCAGAAGTGCTGTGGTGGCTGAGTAGGTTAAGCGACCGACTTTTGATTTCAGCTCAGGTTGTGATCTCAGGGTCATGAGATTGAGCCCCAAATTGGGCTCCACACTCAGCCGGGAGTCTGCTTGAGATTCCCTCTCTCTCTCTCTCTCCTTTTGCCCCTCCCCCTGCTCTCTCTCCTTCTCTCTTTCAAGTAATCATTTTTAAAAAGTTAACTCCAAATAAATAAATAGTTAATTTCTTTATTTACTTAAAAATGAGAAGCATTTACAAATTATCGAGCCATACAATTTATTAAGAAAATACATACTGTGTAGACCCAAAGGTCACTTTTATGTGGTTTTAAAACCTGGTGAAATAAACAAGGGCGTGTTGACTCTTATTGCCTTGGTAGCACTGCCTACTGCCAGAGGAAATAAGGTAGTTTTGCTGCTTAATATGGGGGAAAATATTGAAATTACAAATCCACGGGGGAAAAAAGTACCCTAAGATGCCGGGGAGAGGCTATTTACTAGGCCCCTGGAGCTATTACTCAATAATGTTTTTCAACATAATACTCCCACTCATTTTTGAAAACTTCTTCCATTTTCCAGTCTCCAGAAGATGTCACGTAATTACGCTTGAAGGCAGGCTTGCTTTATAATCCTAAATTATTGCTTCTTTGTCAGATTTTGATTTTCCACTCAATCGTACAACCTTTTCTTACAGGGACTCTTCCGTTCTCCTTCCCAGGAGAAAGGGCTGCTCTCCTTTCTAAAATGTTCATTCATGTCTTTAACTATGCCACAAAGCCGTCAGGCTACAAAGCAAACAACACGGGGAATAAAGTTCCTTGGACGTTAACCAACACAATTTACTTGTACTGAGCTGAGGGCCATCAAACTGCCTCTGGTGAAATTACTTGTCATGTTTGTAATCCAAGAGACACTGGGCATAGGAAAAATAGGGGTTTTGAACCCTAGTGAAGAATAAAAATGAATGCTGAAGTCTTATCTTGGAATTAATCCAGTGACATGCAAATGAGAGGACTTGCCTTTATTTGCACAGAAATGGAAAAAAAAAAAAAAAAAAGGAAATCCCAGAAAAAGAACACAAGTTATTTTTTAACACAAAAGAGAAATTTCAAATTTTAGTGAGAAAAACCACAAGTACCAGGAAAATGTCACTATAAATGTGCCACCTCGTTAAACGGCAAATATGGTCCTTGTTGATTTGGACTTCTGAAGGCAAGAGGCACAATACTAGCTCTCCCACCGTGATGTGAAGCCAGGAAGAAAGGAGTGTGAACTGAGCTCCTGCATGTAACAGGAAGAGGGTGGGAAGCACAATGCCAATGGCTGGAGGACATAACATCTACAGAGGCCTAGGCATGTGCTTATAGCCACCTGAACCCACTTCTTCCCACCATCTCATCTGCTGTATCAGCATGCCCATCTCAGAGGGACAGAGACTGAGGCTCATAGAACTTCAGGCACTTGCCTCAAGTCTTATCTGTTATTGGCAGAACCAGGATTTAAGCTCAGGCCTTCTACATTCTCTGGTGCTGGGGAACGGGCGCTGGATGGCATCTCTGTGGGAACAATCTGAGTCCTCATGGAGAAGCAAGGGCAATGCAAAAGCAAGGGCAAGTGAGCAGGAAGCACAAAGAAAGCCCAGACAGCAGCCAGAGAGGCTCTTCCTTGGAAACCCAGGAGCATGACAGCCTCTCAGGCTTCAAGGCGCACCAGATGTGCGGAAGCTTCAAAGGTCCAAATCCAGGGACCAGTGGCTCCTGAATGAGTAATTCTGAGGACCAAGGGATGTTTATTCTATGATACCGTTCCACTCATCACCTCTGTCTCCTACAGATGGAAAATCTCATTTGGTAACTATTCTAGAGGCGATACTCACTGTTCACAATTGAAGGGCCCAAACAGTTCATTCAGAATCATTGCTAAAGAAAAAAATTATTGCTAAGACTGCATTTCCAGAATAGACAGTTCAAGAGCTAGACAAAGAGGTGAGTTTTATTTCACTTTATTATCTTTTCCATACTTTGAATGCATCATGCCATTCCCTTTGGGCCTGCAAAGTTTCTGCCAAAAAATCAGCTTATAGTTTTATGGGGTTTCCCTTGTATATAAGTGTTTTCTTTTTTCTTGCTGCTTTTAAAATTCTCTTTATCACTACTTTTAGCCATTTTAATTATTATGTATCTTGGCGTGGACCTCCTTGGGTTGATTTTACCAGGGGCTCTCTCTGCTTCCTGGGTCTTCCTGGGTCCTTCCGCAGATTGGGGACTTTTTCAGCTATTATTTCTTTATTTTATAAATTTTCTTTCTCTTCTCTTTCTGGCACCCTAAAATGTGAATGCTATTATGTTTGATAGTGTCGGTGACTTCCTTTAACCTATCCTCTAACTTCCTTTAACCTATCTTTTGTTCCCGTTCCCTTTGGTTGCTTTTCATGACTCTCCCTTCCAGCTCATGGATCTGTTCTTCTGTCTCCTCTACTACTTATTCCCTCTAGTGTATTTTTAATTTCAGTTACTGAGTTCTTCATCTCTGATTGGTGCTTTGGTATATTTTCTATCGCTTTGTTGAAGGTCTCAAATGAGGTCCTCCATTCTTTTCTCAAGTCCAGTGAGTATCGTTATGACCATTACTTTGCATTCTCTATCAGGCATATTGCTTATCTCTGATTTGTTTAGCTCTGTTGTTGTGATTTTGCCCTGTGCTTTCATCTGAGACATATTCCTCTGTCCCCTCACTCTCTGTGTCTGTCTTTATGTGCTGGGACAGTCAGAAAAATCAAAGACGTTAATTTTAAATAGATTTTGGATGTAAAGTGTCCGCTGCAGTTTCTCAGGATAAATATTTGATGTTTTTCTGAACCATCATCATCTCATAGTAGGAAGATAAGGGTCCTGGTAAGAGCAGGTATATTCCTGGGCAGTTCTGAGGTTGTATGTGGTTTTTGTTTTGTTTTGTTTTTAGATCAGGATTAAGAGATCAAGGCAAAGCCTACACCTAAAGGTTGAAATAAATTTCTAACTTACACCAGAAATGCAATCCAACCCCCCTCTCCCCCGCTTTTTTTTTTTGGTATTTGAGTGGATGGTGGCAACAAGAGGTCTAACCAGCAGGTTGGTTAGCTAAGTATTACAACAGACAGGTCACGAGTTTAGAAGTTGATCAACCTGCACATGAACCCCAATTAGCAGTGATATTCCCTTACCTGAGGGATTGCCACTGCCCTGTCACGGCTCCTATTCTATGTAGGACCCTCACCATCAGGCGATCTCACCTCTTAGAAAACTCCATGGACTACTGGAAGACAAAGCTCCTTTCAGGCTTAGAATATTAGGGGAAATACTGATAATTTGGATGGCAACTTTTATTCCCAAGTCAAAAATCACCTGAGGATGTCGCCTCAATTATTTGCGTAACTAATGCTTAGAACTATTCTGCCAAGAAATGCCTCAAGTGCCAGGAGAGGCTACCGCAGGGACCATGGCCTCAGTCCACCCTTGCCCACTACTTGTTCTACTGTGTCCACATGTGCAGTAGGGATTTGAGCAAACCCAGCCAGATTTTCGATTGACTATCAACTGGAGACAACCACGTTATTCCCAAGAGCAAGACTCTGTACTCATGGGATGCATTGGAAAACCTCTTTGCACATCGGCTAATACCAGCTCAGTTCCTACAACATGAGTGAGTTTAGTTCTTGCTCGGCTCTGGAGAGCTAAGAACACACCTCCGATTTTGACTGTGAAATCTTCGGCCACCATGCAGTTCCGGGCGGCCAGGTCTCTGTGGACAAACTTGTTGGCGTTGAGGTATGCCATGCCGTCTGCAATCTCCCCAGCCATCTGGATCATCTTGCTTAGGCTTGGAGGTGCTAGGACTGGATTATTCTGTTGGAGATTAGGAAAAAAAAAAAAATTCACATGAGAATTTAGGCACTCTTCCCACTCTACATTCTTTCAGGGTGCGCAAATCCATCTTGGTTCAACCTGAGCATCACAGGTCATTCTGCTAAGAAACAGGACTTGCTCAGAAGGAACATATTATTATGGAGACCAGAGCATCTGCTTTGTGGTAAAGTCATGTGCTTGCTCACTGACCACATCACACAAAGCTGCAGTGAGAAACACCAATTAGCACAACTTGGGACCAGCATTTTCTATTTTGGGTAGCACAAAAGTTATTTAAAGTGAAACTAACAATTTCTGATATTACGAATTCTTGGTTATTCAATTAAAAAAAATTTTTTTTTTTTTAAGATTTTATTTATTTATGTGACAGAGACACAGCGAGAAAGAGAACACAAGCACGGGGGGAGGGAGAAGGGAGAAGCACGCTTCCCGCTTAGCAGGGAGCCTGATGTGGGGCTCGATCCCAGGACCCTGGGATCTTGACCTGAGCCGAAAGCAGACACTTAACGACTGAGCCACTCAGGCACCCCTCGGTTACTCAATTTTTATCAGTTCCTATGTTCCTTTATTTCTATAATGAAAGTCCAGGTAAAAGGATGGAGAAGATATTACAAAGGCTATGCGGAAATAAGCAGGTATGTTACCCAAATGGACACCATATGCCTTTTTTCCCACATAAGCACTGTTATAAAATTACTTGATCTTTCTCTTTCTCTTCAACTTTCTTCTAAAGTACAAAAATAACAAGATTAATGTTTTCACCTTACAATATGGCATTCCTTGGATCATCGTTTTCCGTGGGCACCAAGGCAAACGGGCACTTGCCAATTAATTTAAGTCCAGGTGAAGCTTATTTCAGAGGCGGATGAATACAAAACAGTGACAAGTAAAATGGATAAGAATTTCCTTTTTGCAGAGGAGGGGAATACTGGCTTTAGAATTAAGGAGCAAATAATAATCATAATAAATCCATTTGGAAAAAAGGTTTATATAAGACATGTGGCCAGGGCGCCTGGGTGGCTCAGAGGGTTAAAGCCTCTGCCTTCGGCTCAGGTCATGATCCCAGTGGGATCGAGCCCCACATCAGGCTCTCTGCTCAGCAGGGAGCCTGCTTCCTCCTCTCTCTCTGCCTGCCTCTCTGCCTACTTGTGATCTCTGTCTGTCAAATAAATAAATAAATAAAATCTTAAAAAAAAAAAAAAAAGACATGTGGCCAAATCTCTCCATTCTCAAAAACAAAATACAAAGCCAATCAGCTTGCGGCAGTTTAGATGCTAACCACCTCTTGCTCGTGCTGGTACAGTAGATTTTACCTCGGTTTCCCTGACTACAGAAAATCTGTTACAACACTGCAAAGCCACATTTCTCCGACAGGTCCCACACGCCACCTCCCCTGCTCAAACCCTGTGGAGCGTGGGCACAGCATGCCTGGGTGGGGTCACTGCTGGGAAGACAAGCTGGGACCACGCATGGAAAGTGCCTGACAGTGCCTGGACCCTGGGCAGTAGTTGGCTTGGCGGCAGTTGGCTTTGTCCAGGGACGTGCTAGTTTCTGTTGAAAGCTGCCTTCTAGAAGCAGGGTAACAACCCTCCAAGTACTTTCCAGTGAGTTCCCTACGCTTGGCGTACCTTTACCTCCTGAAGAGACTATCAACACAGTCTCTGGTGATTTAAAATACTTATCAGTGAGTTTCCCAGGGAAGTGACATGATGTCCCCAAGGGTAACCCCGAGCCACCACTTTCTTTTACACAGGAACCTTGTTTAGACAAGCTGTTTCTCCCCCTGGGCCCACCAGTACCTTTTTAACCTTTTCAGGCCTCTAGAAATGCATGGTATGCTAGAAAATGTGAAGTTTATGCTCACGATCCTTCAGCTGAGGAGTATTAAGTATGTGTGTTTACTAGACGTGGTCATTCATAATTAATACGAAAAACAGACTCAATGAAAGGAACCTGGTTATAAGTATCAGAAGAGAGAGCTGACACTTTGTCGGCTCACGGTGCCTCAGTGCCGTTCGTGCAGACATTTTAGAGAGCGGAAATCTTTCATTTGCTTAGAGCTACTGAAGACATGTATACACAAACACCCACATTTAGCCAAGTAAATGAGCAAATCTTCACTTGGGGAGAAGATGCCAAGGAGAATATAATGAATCTGCAGGACAAGCAGACGTATTTTTATACTTGACACGAGTTAGGAAGAACAAGTTTAAATCTGACAAATCTTAAAGTGAATTCTAGATCTGAAAAGGACTCGGGTAATCATCTTGTCCAACCCTCTTATTTTACACGTGCGGATTCCGTGGTGCAGGGGCCCGGAGCGGCTGCCTGAGGACGGCAGACAGCTAAGCAGCCGAGCCAGGACTGAGACAACGTGTTCCAAATGTTGATTCTGGGCCTGAAGCCGGGGAGGCAGGGAGTGAGGCTTCTGCACTTTTCAGAGGTGCCTCGAAATGAATCTGGTAAGAACTCTGGTGCCATGCCTCTCTAGCCGCCCGTCCCAGGAAGTGGTTCTCATGCACACTAGCTTGTGAATGAGCAAAGTGAGCCGGGAAAAGGTATTATGATTCGGAGAGCTGGGGACCCATGCCAGCAGAGCAGGGGAGGATGGGGTGTGCTGTCCATCCCTCAGCCCGCAGGGGCCTGGGCCACACTCGGCCTCATGACTCTCCCAGAACCACAAGCATCATCTGCTGTGGATTAAGGAAGCCACACATGAACAGGTGTTCAGAGCTCAAATTAAGGAACTACTATGACGTGGGGGATAATGAAGCTGCAGATTAAAAGAAAACAGAAGATTAAACTCAAGCAGAGAAAGGATGTAGGCATTCAAAAGGGGTAGAGAAAGGGAAGGACCCTGGCAGAGGCAAGCAGGTGCAAAGCCTACTCAACGCCAAGCAAAGTCAGGGTAAGGGTTAGGATTTTAAACCCATGGAGGCAGCCCAATGAAAGGCGGATGTTGTCGGTATTATTTGTAAGTGTTTATCTACGGGGTTATTCTCAGAATTCCTCCCTTTACAGGTCATGCTTCCACATGCTAAAAAGATGGCCTGTGGGTTCCTGCCACAGAAGAGGTGACTAATGAGAAATTGCCTAGGATTTCTGCCAGTGTAGACTGTGAAGCTCGTAATGCAAATGGAACTTTCCGCCTAGATGAAGAGACGGTCCCGCTGAGACGATTATCACTCTACCTCAGGATCCGGCCTGACCTGCAGGTACAGTGTGAGAAACAGGGCTTCCTAGCCTGGAAGGCGCAGACTGGGCTGGTGTCGGGGGCGGGGGGGGGGGGGGCGGGGAGGGGGGGCAGGGGGGGAGGGGCCCCGACACGGGGCGGCGGGGGAGGG